>NW_012156427.1:323030-345601 GCF_000151545.1 Saprolegnia parasitica CBS 223.65
CGCACAACCTAGCCTGTAAGAGCTTCTCCGCACAACCTAGCCTGTAAGAGCCACAAGACTGTAGAATGGAAACCATTCGAGAATTGTGTTTGCTGATTACAAGGCGTCGGGTCGTACCAAGCAAAGCACCGAATTTCAACCGCCAGTGTACGAAGCACGCCGGAAGTGTTTTTTCAACACTTGCCAAGTCTAACAGCAACGTTTGACAATGTCCAAACGGTCTTTGGTTGTTCAAACCAAAAACGTCCTGGATATCCCCGGAAGGATGCCAGCCATAGAACTCCCTGTGGATCTCGTCCTGATATAGCTACGATCTGGATCTGAAATCAGGTCGTTTCGTGTTCCCACGTGTGCTTTGCAGAAGACGGCAAGTCGGCCAATGGACGTCCGGGCAAGCTTCTATGCTTTCTGGAAGGTCCTCCGCAACGCATAATGACGTGGCACCCGCATTGGTCACATAGACTGTACGTGGCAGCGTGCAAGGACCGCCGCCGAGAAGCAAGAATACCGGGCGATTCGTACACGATGGCGCGGTACTACGCTCTTGGAGCCAGTCGAAGAGCTTCGAGTGTACGTAGTATTGCCTTTGGCCCCACGTTCACCCAGTTTTGACATTTTCCCTAGGCCAAAATCGCTGTCGTTGGCACAACTGCGAACGTTGTGGCGTCTTCGGATCAGCTGACGCTGTCGTGCGTCTCACCAGCTGTCATCACTGCTGCACCAACACGAGGGAGGCGCATATACAGTGATCATCGGCGCGGTCTTCTACACCGTCGTCGCTAGCGCCCTTGAGCTTCAGTGCCACAACCGGATTCCAACGCTGTTTTGTCTTATGAAAGCTCCCGCTTTGGGTGTACTTTAGTCTGATTGGCTGCTGTATACTAGTAGAAGCGTCGTTGAAGCACGGGTGCTGATAAACTCGAAAATCTTGTACATTGTACCGGTACATAGGATGCAGTGGAGACAGTGGAGACAGTGTAACGTGGCGTTGCCGGGCCAGATGTGGCGCCAGTCAGTTTCCTCTCACATCGTGGTGAACATCAAAAGCACGGAAGCTCAAAAGCATGAGGCGCATCGATGGCGACGACGCAGCGGGGCAAGAAGCGTGGTATGGATCAGGCTACGTCCAGCCTGCGAGGCGCGGCAAAAGGTACTCATTGATGTTCTCGCAAGAGATGACGACGCTGCACCCAATGTTGACAATGAGTACGTCGCCGAGGAAGAGGAGGTTCCTACCAGTATTAAAATACACATATGTCTTTCTTCTCTGAATAACAGTATGCTCATCAGTGAATTATTCTATAAGTTAAATGCGCGCGAGAAATACACACGTATCCGGTTGCGCATCCGAAACCTACATCTCAAATCCATTTCGGAAAGTTACGATCGAGAAGATGGAGACGCTCGACCAGACGCTCGACGACATGCTCGACCATTTCCGAGAAGGCTGCAAGGGCACCGCAAGCCTCGACGCGAACAAGAAGCGCAAGATGGACGAGTAGGAAGCGACGCTCATGAAGCTGCCGTCGTCGACGGGCAAGTAGTAGGAAGGCACGCGGTGTAGCGTCTCTTTAATGCCTAATGTCATTTGTTTCGTCTCCAGGAGTACCGTCTTCTTCGTTCGTCGCATCTGCTGCTCGAAAAGCACACGTACACCACGAACGCCCGTCGCGGTCCTCGATGATTGTTGACCTTCTCACATCGCTCGTCATAGCTTCAATACGAGGGGAGTTGGTAGACATCATTGCAATCCGCGAGGTGACCTGCTGGCGTCGGCTGGATCAACAACGGTCGTGCACCGAGCACGTGCTACTTCTTCCTGCCACACGCGCGGGTGGCTTGATCTGGGCTGCCTTGAGCTTTTTTCCCCTTGCGCGCGGAACTGTGAGGCCATCTTGACGTTTCGACGCACCGTGTGGTGTGGTGCCATCAGCGCTGTGGGTCACCTCTTACACTAGTACTTCACAATGGCCCTGTTGAAATAGCGACATTCTGTTTTTATAATTTGAACTAACTAGGGACGAACGACGACACGTCGCACGAAGGACATGCAAGGAAGGAATGCAAAACTATTGGTAAAAGTTGGACCAGACCGTGACGCCGGTCCCGACCGCGCCCATGAGGATCGCGCCGACAAAGAGGATCACAGGGCCAATCTTGGCCGGGCTGAGCAGCGGGCCAGGCTCGAGCTTGATGATAAAGGCCGCGGGGAAGCAAAAGCAGACGATCGACGAGCACGTGCCGCCAATGATGCCAAAGACGACGTTGATGCTCGGGCAGAAGATCGCGAGGATGAGCGCCGCGAGGACGAGACTGACGGTCACGGCCACGTGGCGCACGGTCGAGTCCTTGGCCGACGCGAAGAACATCATGTCGAGCGTGAAGCGGCACGGAAAGATGTTGAGCGGGAACGCGACCGCGACCGTGAACGTCAGCGCCGCGCGCGCGACTGCGATGAGCGTGTCGTTGAGCGGAAACGAGAGGAGGATGTTGCCCTTCTTGGACGCATCCGTGAGCGACGAGCCAAACGCGAGGTAGGCGACGAGGCCGATCGTGAGGTAGATGAGCACCGAGACCGTGGTCGCGCGGTCGACGACCTTGTTCATGCGGCGGATGCACGGGCGCTGGAGCTCCGTGTAGATCGAAAACACGTTTACTTGGCACGTGAACGCAAACATGACGATCGGCACGCTGAGCATAAAATTGGGGCCGTTGCTCGTGTTGAGGACGTAGTCTACACACCAGTATCAGAGATGCCAATCACCATTGAAGACGAACGTACGGAGGTCGGGCGCGAGGCCGTCGGCGTGGATCGCCATGAAGGACCGCGTCGCGACGGCGAAGACGAGAAAGATAATGGAAAAGACGCCGAGCATCGACGAGAACTGGAGGCTGCTCACGTCCTTGAGGAGCGAGAGCGGGAGCATGATGGCGAAGCAAAAGATGCTCATGAGCACCCAGCGCTGCGCAAAGAAGCTGTCGTCACCCAGCACGAGCGCGCCCAGCGGCGTGATGATGTCGCCGAGCGTCACGAGGTACGCGACCGAGATGCCAAAGCAGAAGACGAGGATGTTGAGCTCGACAAAGACTTCGACCTTCTTGCCAAAGCAGTAGAGCGCGAGGTCCTCGTACGACTTGAGCATCGTAATGTCGCCGGCGCGGATGAGCAGTCGGATCGTGTAGACGGTGAGGAAGGCCGCGAGCACGAGCTGCGCGACGGCAAACGTAATGCCCGACGACGCGACTGCGTACGGCAGCGAGAGCGCGCCCGCGCCCAGTGTCGCACCGCAGAGGTTGAAGATCGAGCCGCGGATGGACCCGGGAGGCGGGATGATCGATGGAGACATGGTCGGGTCAATTGCAGGATGATGCGCAAATGCTTCGTGGTCCGTTGCCGTTGCCTAGATGCAGCAACAGCAGCCAGTTTGAGGGCCATCCACATGGTATGGGCGCGACGCACCTTGGCGCGATCCATCTTGCGCGGGGTGAGTGAGACAAAGTCCATCATGCGCTAGAATTCGGGTGCGTGAGTGTGACACGGTGCGTGGTCATAGCCGCGTGTACCTGGAAAGCCAGCGGAATGTACCCGAGCCGCTTCACGTAGGCTTCGCGCATGTTGGGCGTGCGCGGATGGAACGACGGCGTCGACGACGGCAGCAGCGGCTCGTCCGACCCTCGGTGGTGCGATGCCATGTTGCCGGCGAGCTTGAAAATGACAGCCAAACGCCATCGCGGCAATCCGTACTTTACTGAGCACATGGATGCTTCCAAATAGTGTATCATGAACGAGAATAGTGTACGTAGATATGGCGACCGACGGCGGGGGCTGGGCAGGTGCAGCTGGCCGCAAGAGTGGCACGTAACCAAAGACCACTCGTCGTCGGCGACGTGTGGTCTTTGACACGGGCGCCGGCTCACATCGTGGTATCATTGACGCGCGGCTTCTTGCTTTGAGCATGGGAGGTTCAACGCCAGGACATCTTGCTCGCTGTATCGGTCAGTACATGTACGTGCCAAGCGACAGTGCTCGCTGCTGTTTCCAGGGGCTTTCGAATGGATGCAGCGAGATCGAGTAATGGCTGCCCATCGCGCCAGTTTTCGCGCCAGCAAAAGCTGGCGCGTCAGTGCCTAGGCTGTGTCCGGTGTGTCTGCTGATGCACAGCCCCCTGCGCTGCCCGGAGATACCACCGATAACTCTTTGACTGGCTTCTCGCCGCTGCTCTTCGAACCCGAGTCGCCGTTTGCTGGCGCTGGCGAGCTCGCTTCGTATGCACGTACAATATGTACCGTGTACACTGTATTAATGTAAAGTGTTCACCCGTGTGTCCGTCATGGCCGCAGTGCGATACGCACCATCCGACGCGCTGCTGTTCAGCCGCTGACCATCAGCTTTGTCATCAGCTTCAAGCGCCTACCATTTGCTGTCGCGCAGGATTTGACGTCGGCATCCGGGCAACCACCAGTCGCAACGACTACGCAAAAGCTACCGCCGGCGACGTGAGGTAGCCATTGATTAAGATTTGAGTGCGCCTGTGCCAAGCGACTAAGTGGCCCCACTCGGTGCGCAGAAAGGTCGTGTGGTCACGAAGCGGGTTCCCATCCTCTGCAGCTGGCGTAAATGGCGCTAATCACACTATTTCCGTTGAATCTCGCCTGCAAAGTCCGAAGAACCCGCGCTTGGTCGTCAGGTGTTGAAGTTCAAGGGCGCATTTGATTGGTGTATATCCACTGAAATCTTTGCCTTTTTGTCCAACAAGCGCCAAGATTTGACCAACGGGCGTGCCTTTGGACAGGCGGGATGCGCGCCAAACGTCGACGACGTCATGGCCGCCACATCCCGGGTGGCGCCGCGAGAAGCGCCTTGCTAGAATGGAGGCACAGGGATGCGCCACGTATCGCCACATCCGAACCTGCCACAACCGTACTACACGATGTCACACGCTATTTGCAGGCCCATGGATGTTCCCCGCCGCCACATCTTTCACGGTCTGTATGGCACTGCGCGGCTATACCCACGGCCAGACCACGCTAACGTTCGCACCGTGGTCGTAGATGCGCACGGCGGCTCGTAGGGACAAGGTTTTTTACGGCCTTGGTCGGGAGAGCGTTAGTAGTACTTGGTAACTATATCCAGAGACCGAGTCTATGAGCTCGAGTGGATGCGAGCACCCAGGAGCCGCCGTGTCAAAGAAGCACAGAATACTCCCTTACCCACGACCTATTGTCGTGTCGTGCGGCAGAAATGGGCCCGTGGCCTCGCCCACGTTCGTCGAGCTCGTCTCTAGCGCGTCGCACATAGCCTGTTCAAGCTACGACGCTCCATTTCGCAGCTGCTGCTCCCTTCCATTGTCAGCGCCGAAGCTTTATCCTGTCGTCACTTGAGGATAGGATGCGTTCGAGGGGGAAGACACCACCGAGGTGCAAAGTTCTTGGAGCATGCCACGTGCTTGAAGAGCATGCCCCACCGATCACTGTGCACGCCAGGCTCCGCTCCAGCTGTTGCACCAGGGGTAGGGCTGCAACGGCAAACGGACGGACACTCGCCGCGAGCACGAGCCGCATCGCACAAACGCAGAGGTCGAGGAGATTTGTCTGTCGTCCAGCAGCGTCGTTGAAACCTGCAGGCGTATACAAACTCCAGGATAAAAATGTATCCTCGTCCTCTTGATCCTATCTTGCTTCGACTCTAGGACGCAGCTCACGGTGTGGTGGCGCCAACCGATCTTCGCTGCGGTCATGACGCCGGCAATTCTTTGTCGGATCGTAACGGCCGTTGGCTTCGAAATCTGTACCACTGTTCAAGACCCGTGAAACGTGGGCGTGATGGAAGGAGGAAGCAGCAGCATCTCGCCGCTCCACATCGCGATCTGGGTACGACAGACGACCGGGGATGGGACCTCAAGCGCATGTAGAACGGAAACGTCGACCAGGTCGAAGCCGCGCTCGCCGCCGGCGCCTCCGTCGAGACCCGCGACCGCCATGGCCATCGCGCCTTGCACTTTGCCCTGCAGTGCGCGCATCGCGAGACTCGGGCCGTCGTCGACGCTCTCGTCAATGTACAACGCGCGATGAAAGCGAGCGGTCGTGCGTCATGCGTGCTAGGTTGGTCACGCGCGGCCACGGTCGCGGGATGCGAGTGGCTGGAAGGCGTTGCATCGAGCCATCCACGCCAACAACGAAGACCTCCTGTGCGATCTTCTCCAGCGCGGTAGGCTCATCGACGAAAGCAACTCGTGTACGAACGGTCGTCGTAGAGAACGCGCAGGTGCCCGACGTGCTCAAGGCCAAATTGCTGGCGGCGTCGGCGCAGCTCGCGGCCATGCCCGACTTTACCGCCGAGCTCGACCTCACGGTATTGGCATGGTTGCCATCGCAACTGATGGTGTGCAGGTGACGTCGTGGGTCCCGATGCTCTCCTCGCTCTTGCCGAGCGATACGATCAAACTCTACAAGTCGCAAGGCAGTCTCCGCGTGGATATGACGCTCTCGGGCTTCAAGAGCCTGCGCTGGAAGCGCGGTCGGCTCTCGATTCTCCTATTGCACGACCGACTCGTGACGCTCGATCACGATCGCCAGACCGTGCGCGACTGGCTCCACGCGCCAGCGACCGACGCCGACGTCCAGCGGCAACTCCACTTGCTCTTGACGAACCGCACGACAAACATGCATGTCGATATGGCGTCGTTGCAGCTCATTCCGCGCCGCCACTGGCTGTCGCCCAACGGACCTCAGATGACAGAGGCTGTCGGGCTCTGGAAGGACGCGAGAATCTTTGATATGGAGGGGCTTCGTGTGCGCATGCAGTCCTGGCCGGCCAAGGCGCCACACCGTCCGTCTCCGACGGGCGCGACACCGGTGCATTGCAGAAAAAAATAGAGTTGACGCTGAGAGTAGGACGTGCTGTCGCCAACGTTTCCCGTCGCGACGGGGCTGTTTGACAAGCTGCAGGAGGCCGAGACGACCCTCGAGATCTCGCCAGGTCTCGAGCACGCGGTTCCGATTGGCATGCAAGCCGGCGACACGATTGGCTGGAAGTTTTACTTGGACGACCACGACGTTGAGTTTAGCGTCTGCTTTGTGCCGGACGAGTGGTACGCGATCGCCAAGGCCGACTCGGACCCGGTACAGTGTCTCGTGCACGGACACAGCGTTTTGAATCGCGCTTGTGTAGGAAAAGGTCTACTTGATATCCGAGGTCGTGCCCGAACAGCGCGTGCGCCCGACCAAAGGCGCGCCGATGCAGGGATCCCACAAAGCGAAGGCCAGCGGCAACCTCATCGTGCGCTGGGACAATGCCCACGCCATGTTCCGGTCGCCACTTTGAATGCGATGCCACGACACCGACCCACACATCTTCATCTTGTAGATCCAAGAAGCTGCATTTTGCAATATTTCCGATCCTGGACAAGGTCGAGGCCGAGACGCTCGATGTCCGCGGGGCGCCCGACACATCGAGCCACCTCGTGACCTTTGAGCAGTGGTTTGGCATCGACCGCACCTCGCTGCCGCCGGCGCTTCTCGCCATGAACCCGAAACCTGCCATTCCCATGCATTCGGTAGAAACATTTCGTCCGACCCTTTGGTAGCATTGCTGGGATGGTAGACTCCACCGACCAGTCGATCCACCAAGCAGCTAACGGGCACCGTGTACCTCTCGGATACCTTTCCGCTCACCGTACACATCGCTTCACAGTCGCGTATCCATGATGCGGTAGGTGGTCGAGTTTTGCCCGTCGTGCAGGTGCTCGCCGCGACGTCGTCGCAGTTTGCAGCACTCGTCGACTTTTTCCAAACCGTACGCGCTGCAGCCTGAGCACGACGCGACTGTTTGTATAGAAGCTACCGCCAGGCTTCCCCGTCCAAGTGACGCTGCCCGTGTTCCCGTCCATCTCGGCGACGGCCCGCTTTGCGTCCTTGCAGCTGGCTTCGTCCCCGCCCGAGTGGTTTGTCGTACCACCAGCCTACACGGTAGTATGTACGCATCTGCATGCGGTCACTGATGCAGTCGTCTAGCCCAAAGTGTCGAAATCGACTGGCGCCAACCAAGCTCTCTACAACCTCACGGACCAATACATGAAGTCGGCCTCGTAGCTCCCGTGGCAAAGCGCTGTAGAAGACACGGAAGAAAAACCACTGGTTGAGGAGCCTTAGGGGTTCATGTTATCGATGATTTGTTGGCAGAGCACGAAGAACCGGTCTTGCTCGAGCTGATTTTGCCGCAGTTTCTAGCACACACGTCGAATATTGCACGCGATGCTGTATGTGTGTACCTCGGTGTCGATGGCGGGTGCAGCCTGCGTGTCGTCGTTGTCCATGCTGACGTCGGCGGCCTCTTCGACCGGCGACATGGGCGCGTCGACCATCTCTTGGAGCTTGGCGTCCGAGTCGAGTTCTGCATGCGCGGCTTGGACCGCGGTCTTGGACTCTTCAATGACCCTACACGGTAGTTGGTCATGCTATGGCTGCTACTACAGAGACAGCGTCGCACCGGCGAATGTCGGCCGCCGCTTCCTTGCGCTCTTCGATTTGCTGCTTGAGCATGTCGATGAGTGTCTCGCGCGCCTACGTCATAGGGCGTCGCATGCTACGCGCGTCGGTGGGGGCTGTACCTGGTGTGGTCGATACGCGTTGATGAGATTGTGCAAATTCAGAAAGAGCAGTTCAATGTCGTCAATCTTCTCGCTACGACAACCCCATCATCGATGAGACCTCGACGATGGATAGGCATGCGGACTTGAACTTGGCGGGTTGGCGATGAGCACCTCGACGAGCTCGAGGAAGGTGAAGATGAGCGACTTGTTCATGCGCTTCATCTCGGTCTTGACGTTGCTACCCGTGGCGTAGAGCTTGCGGTCGCCGAGGAGGTCCGGGACCGCGTCCTCGGTGGCGTACGCCGTACCGAAGGAGTGGTACGTCGGCTTGAGCGGCGCGGGCGGCGGCGGCCCCATCTCCGGCCCCTCCGCGTAGAGGCTCATGAAGGCCGGCGGCGCCGGGAACGTGGCCACAAGCTCGACCTCGTCGCTCATGGAGCACCGTAAACTTCTTTTTGACCAATCACTGGCCATATAGATGAATATCGCTCTGGCATTTTAGCCAATGAATGCTTGCCATTCTAGGATGCGAGTTTCCGCGCCAACGCAACGGCAGCGCACCTCGACACTTCAGTCGTGTGGACGCGGACGCTTCATGTGGTCGATAAACCAGGCGATTAGAACATGAACGCAGGTGGGAGAGCCTTCACCACGTGCTGCATGCTATCCCGCCCTCTTGCTCGATGGCAAGTTGGCGCCACCAGCCGGCGTGGATGAAAAGCTCTGTATCACGATCGGTCGTGGCCCCGATTTTACGCAGCAGAAGAGGCGACAACACCTCTCACCTCCAAGAGCACTTGCAGTTTTCCGCTCCCCTGCGCAGCATGACCGGGTACTCGAACTTGGCGACGCCCAACGATGCGAAAAACTACGTGAACGAGGCCGGCCAGATCGAGTGGGGCGCGATTCCGCTCAACGTGGCGCTTGACAAGCTCAAGGCGACGCGCGAAGGTCTCTCGTCCGACGAAGCCCAGAAGCGTCTCCTCGAGCACGGTCCAAACGCGCTGCCGAAGAACGAGGTCAACCGCCTCATGGTCTTCCTCGGCTTCATGTGGAACCCGCTCTCGTGGGCCATGGAAGTTGCGGCCATCTTGTCGCTCGTCTTGCTCGACTACCCGGACTTTGGTTTGATTCTCGCGCTTCTATTCTTGAATGCGTGCATCGGCTACTTTGAGGAAATGCAAGCCGGCGACGCCGTCTCGGCGCTCATGGGACAGCTCGCGCCCGAGTGCAAGGTCTTCCGTGACGGTGCCATGATCAACCTCCCGGCCGACGAGCTCGTCCCGGGCGATGTCATCCGCATCCGTCTCGGTGATGTGCTTCCGGCCGACGTCAAGTTTCTCGAAGGCGACTCGGTTAAGATCGATCAGTCCTCGCTTACGGGCGAGTCGCTCCCGGTGACCAAGAGCGAAGGCGACGAAGGCTACTCGGGCTCGATCTGCAAACAGGGTGAAATCGAAGCTGTCGTCACGAGCACGGGTGTCCACACGTTCCTCGGTCGCGCCGCCGAGCAGATTGCCGGTGTCGAGTCCCACGGTCGTCTCCAGGAAGTCCTCACCACAGTCGGCAACTTTTGCATGGTCTCGATCATCGTCTGGTGCATCATCGAGCTCGTCGTCCAGATGGGCGCCCGCAAGGACGAGAACCCGTGTTTGATCATCACCGATGGATGCCTCGGTGTCGCCAACATCCTCGTCTTGATCGTCGGCGGCATCCCCGTCGCCATGCCTACGGTCTTGTCGGTCACGCTTGCGATTGGTTCGTCCGCGCTTGCCAAGGAGAACGCCATCGTCACACGCCTCACGTCGATCGAGGAGATGGCCTCGATGGAGATCCTCTGCTCGGACAAGACTGGTACGCTCACCCTGAACAAGCTCTCGGTGGACTTGAACAACCTCGTGCCGTACAACGACTACACGGGTGACGACATTCTTCTCTACGGCGCCCTCTCGGCGCGTATCGAGAACAACGAGGCCATCGACGTCGTGTGCCACAACACGTACCCCGGCAACGCCACGATGTGGGAGAAGTACACCTTGCTGCACTACACGCCGTTTGACCCGACGACGAAGCGCACGATCGCCAAGATCAAGGATAACACGACGGGCAAAGTCTTCCGTGCCTGCAAGGGTGCGCCGCAAGTGTGCTTGGACATGGACGACAACGCCGAGGCTCTCCGCGAAGAAGTCGAAGGTCGCATCAATGAGTACGCGTCGCGCGGCTACCGTGGTCTCGGTGTCTCGTTCTCGCACGGCGACGTCCCGATGGAGGAAGCTTCGTGGAAGCTTGTCGGTATCCTCCCGCTGTTTGACCCGCCACGCCACGATACCGCCGAGACGGTCAAGCGCGCCATCGAACTCGGCGTTGCCGTCAAGATGGTCACGGGTGATCACCGCGTCATTGCCATCGAGACATGCCGCCAGCTTGGTATGCCCACCAACATCCTCGACACGTCTTTTTCAACAAGGCGCCGCCGCCGGGTGTCAACCTCGCGCAGATGGTGTACGAGACGGACGGCTTTGCTCAAGTCTTCCCCGAACACAAGTTTGAGATTGTGCGCCAGCTCCAGTCTCTCGACAAGATTGTCGGCATGACGGGCGACGGTGTCAACGATGCGCCGGCGCTTGCACAAGCTGACATCGGTATCGCTGTCGATGATGCCACCGACGCTGCCCGCGCTGCCGCCGACATTGTTCTTGTCTCGCCCGGTCTCTCGGTCATCATTACGGCCATCCGCATGTCGCGTGAGATCTTCTTGCGCATGAAGAACTACGCCATGTACTCGATCGCGATGACGGTCCGTATTGTCTTGACGTTTGGCCTGCTCACGGTGTGCTACAACTGGTACTTCCCCACGATTCTCGTCGTCGTCTTGGCCATCTTAAACGACGGCACGATTTTGACGATCTCCAAGGACAACGTGACGGCGTCGCGCACGCCCGACTCGTGGAAGCTCAAGCAGGTCTTCATTTCATCCATTTGCTTTGGCATCTGGCTTACGATTTCGACGATTGTCTTGGTCGGTGTCGCGTACAACACGTCCGCGTTCGAAGGCTTCATCGACTCGGAGAACCTCTGTGTTGGCTGCATCAAGGACTCGTGCAACTCGTACTTCACGGAGCGCATCCAGACGTGCATGAGGACGAACGACCCTGCGGCTTGCGGTGAGCTTGATGGCTCGGTCTACAAGCCGTCGCTCAACCCTGCCAACTTGGAACTCCTCCAGAAAAACCGCAAGGACTACGTCGAAGGGTACAAAAAGAAGTACAACGCCGAGTCGAAGAACTCGAACTGGGGCAAGCTCTTTGAGCACCTCAAGGGCAGCCACATCAACGACCTCGACCATGAGCCGTCGGCCGATGAAGTGTACCAGCAGTTCTACAAGCAGTACACGGCCGAGGCCAAGGAGCTCGACGATGCGATCAACGGCCGCGGCGTCGCATTCGTCGGGCGCGGCTACATCCCATTGACCAACGGTGTCAGCTTCTGCGACTTCATGTGGGACTACTCCAACTTCAACACGCGCTTCACGAAGAACCACAAGGCGATCGGCCCCGGGATGCAGAAGAAGGACGGTATCCTCCGCTCCCTCGTCTACACGCAGGTCTCGATCTCGGGCCAGGCGCTGATCTTTGTCACGCGTACGGCAGGCATCAACACGTGGTTCTTCGCCGAGAAGCCGTGCAACCTCCTCCTCATCGCTTTCGTCTTTGCCCAAGTTGTGGCTTCGGTGATCGGCTACTACGGCTTCAACGGCTACCCGTCTGACCGTATCGCAGTCTTTGGCTGCGGCGGCGGCTACCTCGTGATCGCTTGGATCTGGTCGATCGTGTGGCATTTTCCCCTCGACTTGATCAAGTTTGCCATCAACTATGCGCTGAGCGCCAACACGTATACGTCGACAGCCTTCGACTCGCGCATCAACGCAGGCCATCCATCTCAGGCCCATGCGCGCGTGACGCAGCACGCTCGCTCGGTCCGCGCCTCGCGCACTGTGTAACGCAATGATCAAGAATTTTGATCAATACATTCTGGTGTTGGTGTTCAGTAACACCTAGTCGACGGTAGAACTGGATTTCGTGCGTCTTATGTGGCCACGATACCGTGCTGCGGCATCTCCATGGGGTAGTCATAAACTGGTGCAAGTAAGAGCGTCGATAGCCTGTTGAGTGGTCACGAGCATGCGGGCGAGGGTGGCTCATTGCTGCCACAATTGGAGCCCACAGCACGCACTCATGCATGTACAACACCGAGATTTATATCTATTGTAATAGAAGACCCACTTCAACAACAACAACACTGAGATTTTCGACCACACGGCACCTTGAAACATACTAGTATGTCGTGACTCTGCGCGGTCAATATTTCTCGATGTACAGCTCCAACGGCTATGTGGTGTGGCATTTCGAGATCTCCTTAATGTCCTCCATCAACATGCTGAATACGAGCGATTTTGTTTTTCGGACGTGTGTTGGCGACTCGACCTCGGTGGAATCGGCATTTCAGAGTCTCGTAGCTTGCTACTCGTCGCGGATTGGCAAAAACATCATTTTAAATCGGCCAATAGCCTCATTACATAGCACAGCCCCCCCACCGGGTATTTATAGCCGCCGCCGAGCTGCCGCGGGAGACATCATCGCGAAGCAATGAGCTGGATGATTGTTCTTGGGCTTGCTGCGGCCATTGCAAATGCACAGGTTGCGCCCAATTCATAATTTCCCGTCTTGATTGAAGATACAATGCCATTCTAGACGGCACTTCCTCATCTCAAGCCGCTGAAGTCAGGTGCACGTCTCCGCATCGTGGAGAGTATTGTCTATTGTTGACACCATGCCTGATGTAGGATGCTTTCCCACGGACGTCACGAGCTGCAAGATGAGTTGTCCGAGCATCTACCACGACACATCGCGCTTCACGTGCCCTTGCTACAGGTAAAAACGCAAAATTCTTCATCAATTTGGGCCACCAGCAACGCGACGACTAGCAAAATGGGCGAGTGTCTCGTGCGCATCGGATGCAGCTTTAGCCAGCGCAAGGAGACCATGGCCTCATGCACACGTAAAGGGTACTGCAAAGCGGGCTACTGCACGTATCGTCTGGGCGACTTCACGCCCAAGCTGGGTGCTCGGCGCGAGATTTTTGACGCAACGGCAGTCGTCCCGCCCGACTCGCCCTGCGTCGATGGTTGCTGTCCTGGTAGCGGTAGCTGCACCGAGAACCCAGTCATGAGAGCGCTGCGGCAACCTGGGCGCGCGTATCGGCTCGAAGAGCCCAAGCTACCGCCTCGCTAGTACGTCACTTGCTGCGCTTCTACGTCTCATGCTCTTTGCACTAGTGGCGACCCGCGCCTGAGCGTCAACCAAAACTACAACTTGATGCCATACAGCCTGCCGCTGGGCAATCTCCCGGCGGTGTCCGAATCGTTTTTACGAGGTTTTGCGCAAGAGGCGTCGACGGCTTTAGCGCACAACGACAGCCACGTCATCGAAAAGCCACCAACCCAGTCCAAGCAGACGCCAAAACTTGATTAAGATTCCTGCGGGTGCAAGCTCGAGTGGTTGCGCTCCTCGCTCCACTTGGAAAAAGCCACGCGCGAGGCCAGGACCTAAGGACCCCAATGTCAGACGACGAATGGACTCGACAATAATGTGTGTACCAGGGACGCGTCGCGCACAAAGAGGCGCAAGTTGCACTCGAGAAAGTGCTTGGGGCAGTGCATGTCGTAGAGCGCTGGTGCCAATTGGTAGCAGGTCGCGTCGCCCGTGGCCGCCTTCTTGAAAAATCGCATGTTGCGGAGCGGATCCTTCTCCTTCTGGCCATAGTGCACCTTATTGCGCTCAAGAATAAGCTGCGCAACATCTAAAAAAGCAATGACGCCTCGGCAATGCATCGAGGCTTGTACCCAAGGGCGGTGACACCATGGCCGCAATCTCGTGCTTGAGCTCCAGAATCGACTTGGTCTGCGAGTACGTTGTGATCTGGGTTTTCCCGACACACTTGTACAGCGGCTTCTCGGAGATACGACGCAAGATGGCTTGCGACTTGGTGAGGCGCACGTCCGTACTGCACTCGATGTGGCTCAAGATGCGATCGTCGAGCAGCTGGTAGGCGTCCTATGCTTCACACATCAGAAAAGGAGTGGGCGACTCGATCCCATACCATGTCGAGTGGTGCCCGTGAGATGCGTGTGCCCTTCATCTACGATTTGCATGGCATTTAAAGAACCATGCTTCGTAATCACTCAATCCATACCTTGAAGAGCGCGTCCGCTTCCAGCAAGGCGTCGCAAATCATGTATTCCACGGCACGTGAGACCTAAAAATGGCAACTGTGAGTGCTGCCGTGCGGTGAAAACGCATGAACCTTGTGTTGGTACACAGCTTGGTGCAGCTCAAAGCGCGTCCGAAAGACCTTCAAAAGCTGCTCGGCAAGCTTCTCCGGCCAGCACATTGTGAGGTCGCCCGTCGTTCGGTCGGGAAGCACGCGGACGGCGGAGAGAAGGAGGTGCGTGTCGCAGCTGCTCTTGGCACCCGTGTACAGTGCATCGCGCATAAAGTAGTCGAGCTTGTCGACGTCGAGGCCCGTCACAGAGTTGTTGACAACCTGGTACAGGAACGTGGCCTCGGGGCGGCCTTGAAACGTGTCGCCTGAGAGCGGTCGGCCCAGAATGAGCTCCCGGATAAAGACATAGTCGACGTCCGTAAGCCCGTGCTCCAACAAGTCGATGCGATTGCTGTAGAGCAGGTGGTCGAGCAAGTCGAGCGAACCCTGCTCGTGCGTCCAGTCATCCATGGACGGTAGCATCTCGCCGCGTTCGCGAAGCTGCTGCATAAAGATACCATCGTACACGTGGCTGAACGGCCCGTGCCCTACACAACACTTCAGGGCCGGGAAGGCAAACATAATCCAGGTACCGAGGTCGTGGCACAAGCCTGCAATCTTGACGCAGAGAACATCCGTGGGCGAGATTGGGAGCCACGGTTGCACGTCGCGGAGCCGCCGCAGCATCTTCTCAGCAAGGAATGCGACGCCAATCGAGTGCTCAAAACGCGAATGCGTCGCGCTCATATAGACGTGCGACGACGCTCCGAGCTGCTTGAGATGACGGAGGCGCTGAAACTGCACCGAAAACAATCAAGACAGCATCCTCAAGGCGTCGCTACCTGCACGGTGTCGATGATCGCCATACAAAGCGGCTCGAGGTAGATGCAACCGTGCACGCTGTCCTTGATCTACAGGAAAGCATGATGTTATCGGTAGATAGTGCGTACGACGCACCATCTTCTGCGGCTCGAGGAGCGTCTCGAACATGACCATGGGCGGCGTCGACGGCAGCGCGCGGACGGTGTCTACGGCTAGCGAGTGTGCGGAGGTGCTGTGAGCGTCAGAACTGGAGTGATTGGCATCGCCGAAGCAAGTGCTCTCTTGGCTACAACCTTCGAGGTCTGTCGCGCTGTCGTCGTCGGCCATCGGTGGGACCGGCTCCGTGCGCTTCACGCGCTTGGCCTTCGGCGCTTCCTTCCACGGAGAAGACGCCGGGGTCTTCTTCATCGCAGCATGTGGGTCCCGACCGTCGATGGGCTTGCGCTGGTGGTTTACCCATCCGAGGATCGACCCTTGCATGATGAGGATCCTCGGCGCTGGCAACTGGAAGTAGAATTTGAAAATTCAAAAATCTGGTCTCGGCTGTATTTAATTTTTACAAATTTTCTATTTGACTTGCCTTTGTATGCAATGATGGCGTTGGTAGCATTATATTTTGAACAACGGCTTGTCCTTTTTAGACTCGGCGCAACAGGATTGGCTTAAAATTAGAGGCCCTCGTGTCGGATTGGCCAAATTAAGCCGCACTGCCGACCATGGTGCCACAACCCTGGATCTTGAGCGGGTGCGTTGAAGCTTGGATCTACGACAAGGGCATGAGCTGCAATGTGTTCATCGTCTTCCCATCGATGCGGCAGCTCCAACAGCACACGCCCATGCAGCGTTCAGGGCTGATTGTAGGTATCCGATGCTGCCTGTCCCGGCAAAATCAGTTGCAATCCGAGCGATCGCCTCAGCCCTGGCTGTCGGTAGTCCAGTAGCACCAGTTGGCGCACTGCGAGCTGAGGGAATGATGTTATGTCAAAGGAATTCCCCCTTGATGTATATGTTTGCTGACGCTACTTTGGCCGGTAGAATACTGCGTCGTCGGTTTCCTGCCGTTGCGCCATGGTCATCTACGGTCCCATTCATGGGTCCCAGCTGCATGGTCCCATCGGACTAGCGCTCTGTGCAGAACCCATAACGGAGGTGCATTCGATTCGACGCCTTCGTTGCCATGTCTCGGAAGGGATGCGGCGCCCATGCCTCTGTTCATAGAACCTGCGCGCACCTGAGAAATCTGCGGCCGAAAATTGGCTTGGGCAATCTTGCTTTTCTCGAAGTTGCAGCAGACTAGAATCACGCTATGTATCATCTTTCTCTTGCTGTTTGTATTAAGCGTTTCTTTGCTGCAGAAGTGCATAGACAAAAAGCATTAGTATGCGTGCAAATAGCTGGTGAACGACCCCAGCGGGCCGAATCTATTTCCAGCTGCGACAGGATGTTGATTCGCCCGAGGATTGGCTGGTTTTAGAAACGCGCTTAACTTGGCAGCCAATCCGAGCGCGTGCCTAAAGCAACTTCAAGGTCCAGCGTTTTTGCAGCGTGGCGCCGGGGATGCCACGGAAGTCCATTTCCAAATCCGATCTCAACCTCATCAATATGCCGCAGAGCCGCGAACTCCAGAACAAGAAGAACACCCACAAGGACCGCCAATCGCGCGGCCCCGCGGGCTCGGGAGCTGAGCCCAAGAAGCACGGCGCCGGTGGCCACAACTGGGGCAATGCCCTCGACGACTACCAACACCCGACGACCGAAGTCGTCGACCGTGCTGACCCGAACTACGACAGCAGCGACGACGCGCACTAAGCGGCGCCTTCTGCACACGCGCCCTTCTGCTCGCAGACCCTCCGCCTAGCAACCCTTTTCCCTTGTATCTCTAAAATATCTAAAAACACAACCAACTTTCGCCGACATAAATCTCTCACTCCCAGTGATCCAGAATTCGCATCACTCATACTCTTGTTTAAGTTGGAAATATGTGCTAAAATTGTTGAGTCCTTGGTGACAATGACCTGGGATTATTGTAAACGCATGCGTCTCCTTGTCGGGCTTTTACTTACTCGAATGCAGCCCTTTCTTTTTTGGAGGAGGCCCCCGAGGCACTCAGTGGCGGACGCGATCCACTGCTCGATGATTCGGATGCGTTGCTAGACGAGAGGATGCGATTGCGCTCGAGGGACGCGACGAGGGCGCGCGAGTCGTCGAGCTTGGCGCGTAGCGCTTGGAGCTCCTTGTCCTTCATGACGGTGATCAACTGGAGCTGGTGCTTGACTTTGGCAAGCTCGTCCTCGGCCGTGCTCTTCCGCGCCTTGGAAAAGTCAAACATGGCCGACTGAATGTCGCTGGCGCGGCGCTGGAAGCTCATCTTGTACTTGACGTGCGATGGCGGTAACTTGGTGACGTCCGGGACGCCCATTTGATCGACAATCACGGGCAGTAGCTGCGTCGTCGACGACTCTGTTTCCTCTCTACCCACACTCGTTAGGTTGATGAGCATTCATGAAAGACGTACGCAAGGATGGGCTTTTGGTTGGAGCTAAAGCTCTCGACGAGGAAACCGACGAAAATCGGGAGCAAAATGTTGCTGATCGTCATGCGGTACGTGAAGAAGAAGACACGCGTGCTGGCCGACTGCGTCATAACGTACGCAGCGTCCATGACCGCGTTCCAGCCAGCGAGCGTCGCGACTTCAAACAGCGTCACGAGTGCTCTAGTGAGATATATCAGTCATAGTGACGCGCCGTCGTCAGCATCGTACCTCTCAAACGTGTCGAACTGAAACACTTGGCGGCTGACGTACCACGGCGTCGCGGCGGACTTGAGCTCCTCGGGGAAAGCCGCGAGCACAGGACCATAGTGGGCCTGGGCCTACGTTTCCGAGTCGGTGAGGTCCATCGTTCGAGGTCGACTTCGTACGATAATCGCATAGGCGTAGACGACGCTGACGATGACAAGACTGAGCTGCGACACGAGCGGCAAGATCCGACTCTACCGACACCATGAGTCGCGCAACAAGGATTGCGAGAGCGTGTACCATGGTCCAGAGGATGTCGTGAAAGGGCGGGATCAAGTTGAGGAGCTTGAGCATGCGCAACGAGCGCACCGCGAGCGAGAGGTCATAAAAGACGACGGGAAAGCCCGGGTAGAGGCTCGTAAGGAAGTAAAAGACCCAACCGACGGCTGCGATCCACAGATCGAGTTGGCAGAACGGGCGGTGGAAGAATTCTAGCCATCATGACATCATAACGCATCAACATTTCATGTCGAAAACAGTACCGTCGTAGCCAAACGCAAAGAGCTTGAGCGCAATCTCGAGCGTGAAAAGCGACAGAAGAGAGATACCCACGAGGCGCCACGTGTGGTTGAGCGAGTACGTGAGCGCATAGTTGTTGACTTGGGTCGCTTGGATGATCGAGAGCACGATGAGGAACCCGACAACCATCTCGCCGTACACGAACGGGTAGCCGAAAATCTTGGTTTCCGCGAGCAGAACCGACCGCACGCGGTGCTGCCACTTGCGCAGCCCGTCGAATTGGATCGAATATCGGTTGCGCTTGGAGATGTTGGCGTTCACAAGCACAGACGCGAGCTGCATGAACTGGGCAAAGTCGACCGTGCCGTCGCGATCTTCGTCGACCGAGAAGAAGACGAGCTGCGCTTCCTCATCCGTCCACGACGGCTTGAGGTACCTACGTTGACAGAACATTACTTGCGTCGCGCAACGAGCACGAAAAGAACGTACTGGCAAATGGCAATCCAGCTCTCGAGGGACACGATCGAAACGGTTTGGCCCGTCACCTCGTCGTCGCGCAGAAGATCGAACGCCTTTCGGAGCGCGATCTTGCGCTTCTGGAGGCGCTTGATGAGCATCTTCTCCGTGTTCTTCTTGTACGTGCGGTACGACACGGCGATCGTGAGCTTGGCGACGAAAAAGTGCGCGAGGAGCACGAAAATGACAAAGTAAATCGCACTCCACTGCGACCGCTCAAAGTATGGCAAGATGACCTACGCAGAAGTCGTTGCACCATCAACATATCCAGCCGTGGCGTACCGGCACCATGGCAGGCATGCACGAGCTAATGAGAAGCATGTTGTAGAGCGAGTCGCCGAGCGTCGAGAAGAACGGAACGCCCAGGATGACGCTCGAGTCGGCAAAGAGGAGGTAGCCCATGAGCCCAAAAAAGCCCACGAGGCAAAACTCGAGGCAGATGATGACAAACACGTCCTTGAGCGCGCGGATGCAGCTTCCAAAGACGACGCGCACGTTGCGGCGGCGCGCAATGAGAAAGAAAGGCCGGAAGATGCGCGACGTGCGGTTCAAGGCGACGCCAACACCGAGAAAGTACAGGCCAATGTCGAGAAACGTGAGCGCAATAAGACCAAGGCGCACGGTCGCCCATGGTTCGCGCTTCCGAAACTGGCGCTTGGTAATGTCCGAGCTCATGGCGTACCGGATGTAAATGTCGATGCCAAAGAGCACGAGGCAGACGAGCTCGACCTACAACAGTCATTGAGATACAATAGCATCCAGGAGTGTGTGGTACCCAGAGGTAGTGCGTCGAGTGCTGAACGTTCTCGACAAATGCGAGCGCACAGCACACAAGCGAGATGAAGTTGAAGACGTGGCGGTACCAGTCCGCGTGGAACATGCGCGTGAGCTGCAGCGACGTATAGTCGACGCGGTACCCGATCTTTCGTCCGTGGATGCCATCGAGGATGAAAGCCGCCGCGACCATGTACTTGTTGACCGTGTTTGGCAAGTTCATGGGCGACGGGATGCCTGTCCCGCTGAGCGAGATGGACCCGCGCCGGGACCAGCGATGCGGCAGACGGTCGTCAAAGAGATCGTGCGCCTTGAGGTCGGCGAGGTCCTTGTCGATGTCGTTGGCCATGTCCTGCGCCGTGCAATGCACGCCGGGCTGCTCGAGGCTGCCAATGTCGACGTCAGCTAGGTTCTTCCACTTCTCCTGATTGTCGCGCACGGAGCCCGAGATCTCGAGCTTGACATCCCGTGTCGCGGACCGCGAGAGTGGGCTCAGCAGCGGCGTTCCTTCGCCGGCGCTCCAGCTCAGCTTGCGCTCGCTGCTACTGCCGCTTCGGCTCATGCGACGGGTTCGAAAATGATACCCAACTCCGGCTGGCCAATACAAATGGCTCAATAGAAAAGCCGGGCGAAACCGTGTTGTCGCTTGCGTTTTTTCACGACGGACCACGGTCCGGCTTTTTTAATATTTCGGGTCGGATACAAACGCAAATATCATTTAAAACATGGATTTAAAATCGGAGGGTTGCTCCACGGTTGAAGCGGCAACAATTTTGATCTTTGTAATCCTCTTAGCTCGGCGCGCATCTCTGCCATCGAAAGCAACATTGGAAAAGCACCTCACGCCCATTGCCTCACGCCATCCATGCTACAACAGGTCCCGTGCGGGGTGAGCTGTTAGGATCTTTTTAATATATAGTATGTGAACGTGTTTCGCGTTATCTTTGTTGCGACGAAGAGTTCGCATATGCTTGGACTAGCAATCTCCTTCTTCATTCGCTCGACGGGCCGTGGCTGCGCAAGCGGCGGCGCAGGGGCTCGTTTTTTCTCTTCTGTAGCCGCCCGGGGGCGCATGTGGCCACGGGTGAGGGGTGAGGACCATAACGACATCATATGTAAAAGCCTTCCAGGCTTTGCCGTCGGCGACGAAGCTACGCAGTTCGTAGAGGTCCTCGAGAGACGCCAACGACTGAGGCGGCGTCAACGACTGAAGGTCGCGGGGCAGGACGATCGGCAACGTGATCTTGTTGGTGCGGCCAAAAAACGGGGCGGCCCGGGAGCGGCAATGTTGGCAGGGACGTATTCACTCATGTGCAGCACGTGGCCCAGCAGGCGCCAGCGCTGGCGGGCAACGATCTCGCTCAGCGGGACGCTGTTGCAGCGCTTGTAGAGTGCGACGTCGCCGAGCGTGCTCGGGTGAAAGATACGTACTAGTAAAAGACGAAGCAGCTGCTGGCGATGGAAGCTGTCAAGGCCCACGAGACTCGTTAGCGTCAGGGCCGACGTGCCACAGTTGTACAAAAGGACCGGGAGCACGTAACACTTGTACAGCCGCACACGGTTGCATTCCGAGATTAGGCCTCGACGCATTCGGATCTTCTACATGTTGTTGAACGCCGTTGTCGCCAGTCTCTTCCGAACGCGCAGATCGGCCGCGTCGTCGAGGAGGCTGCCGAGCTTCTTGGTCATGCGCCACGCCAAAGAGGCCGCGTGCGTCGGCGCGTCAACCTGCGTCGAACTGAATACCTGCGCTTCTTTCGTCTTGTCTTCATTCATCTTGAGTTCCTAGCGGGCGATGACGGATAGCGCCGCGGCTTTGATCCTGGTCATGCAACAGCGTCGTGGTGGATGGTCCCAGTCATTGGCGTAGGCGACAGAGATCGGTCCAGAATAATGTAGGGAAATAATATTTCCATAATTTGCTCGTCCCTAGGTATGCCGCGCCTTGCCAGTAGGGCCATAATGGGGGAATGGCTCGGAGACCCGAGCCATAAGAATGGTGAAATCGCAACACACGGAAGATAATGGGAGACTTCAAATCCTCGAAAATAGACTTTTAAACCGTGTGCTTTGAGGCGATTAACATTTATTTTTACGAGACTAGATTTTTGGTTTTCGATGATTTTTTCATCACGTCATTTATCACGGATAAAAATCGCCATAAATCATCGCACGCTTACCACAGCTCATACTAGTCAACAACTACTCTCAGACAACCTTTACTACTCTCAGACAAGCTTTCAGAGCGCGTTATTGTTTTTTCTCCAATTATCACGAATAATATCACGAGT
>NW_012156428.1:0-50409 GCF_000151545.1 Saprolegnia parasitica CBS 223.65
TTCATTCATCTTGAGTTCCTAGCGGGCGATGACGGATAGCGCCGCGGCTTTGATCCTGGTCATGCAACAGCGTCGTGGTGGATGGTCCCAGTCATTGGCGTAGGCGACAGAGATCGGTCCAGAATAATGTAGGGAAATAATATTTCCATAATTTGCTCGTCCCTAGGTATGCCGCGCCTTGCCAGTAGGGCCATAATGGGGGAATGGCTCGGAGACCCGAGCCATAAGAATGGTGAAATCGCAACACACGGAAGATAATGGGAGACTTCAAATCCCGCCCGCTTCTTTTGCACCATGCTTTGAGGCGATTAACATTTAATTAATTAAAAGAGATTTTTTGGTTTTCGATGATTTTTTCATCACGTCATTTATCACGGATAAAAATCGCCATAAATCATCGCACGCTTACCACAGCTCATACTAGTCAACAACTACTCTCAGACAACCTTTACTACTCTCAGACAAGCTTTCAGAGCGCGTTATTGTTTTCTCCAATTATCACGAATAATATCACGAGTTATCCTGATTTCAAAAGAGCTACAACTCAGGGTCCCGGTCACTCACAACACCTTGTATGTGTTGTATCAATTTTCATACATTCACGAGCCTAATTTCCAAATTTTAGACGAAAAGTGGAATATTGTGGCTTCTAGAAACTTTTCGACCACGATCGTTGGAGCGGGCCGTCTCTTTACACTTGTGAGAATTGATGGGCACAATTTTCAACAGAGCTGCAAAAATTGTTGAGAGCTCTCGCCGCGAGGCCTAGAAGCGAGCTGCGTGCAAAGTGACGAGAAATAACTCAAAGACTTCGCATACGTAGTGCTACGCCTGAATGCGTGGGAGTTGGCACCAGCACTTGGTCGTTGGGAGTGAGCTGCGCACGGAGAGATCCATCCCGTGGTGGACCCCACTCGCCGAGGGATAGCTCGCGCGAGGTCGTACACAGGCTCCTGTACTCGGACCACCCGACAAAGGAGTGCAAGCCGTCGGGTGTGTTTCACATGGCTCTCAACAATTCACAGAATATTTCATTGATCATGGCATGTCGTCCCGTCGCTAGAGAAAGCGTTACATCGATGAAACCGTTGGATGCAAATGTCGATATCTAGAAACGATTGTTGGGAAGAGATGCTCTCAGGTGTGCACCATGTGATGGGCCATGAACTGAAGGTCGAGGCTTACTGAAAGACCTACCACCATTGACGTACTATGTAGAGCTTGGAGCAGTATGTGACTCAAGGCCTAGCTGGATTACCTAAGCTCACGGCTGAAGCCCCGACCAAGATCGCGTATCACACGTGTTCTAGCTACCACAGCAAATGCTCCAGTCTTTTGCGCCAAGTGCTATCGCACGTGGGCCAGTACTCACCCAAGCACTGCAAGCTCATCTCTGATGTACAATAAACCAGCTACTTGTCAAAAACCTTGAGACCACATCGACATAGATTTGGGACGTTGCGTCGATCAACGTGCTAATGCTGCTCAAAGTATCTCAAATTTCGATCCAAGAAAAATCTCAAGCTGCCGAAGATTTTATTCAAGCCAACCACTTTCGCCAGGTCGTTTGAATTGGATAGTTCTCGCTTCATGCTACAATGTGACAAATGTAGGCGTGCGAGTCGGAGCAAGTCGCGCAGCTCAAAACTCTCACAGCGACAGTCGATTTGCTGAAGCACGAGCTCCGCCAGGCCAAAGCCGAGGTACAATATTCATTGGACTTTGCAAACATCAAGCTCAGAGCTGGTAGCTGCAAACGGTACAGCGAAAATTACTGCGGTCGCGCTTCGAGAAGGAGCGCCTCGAAAAAATTCTCGATCGAGTTACCCGCGGCGCCGGCGGGGACGGAGACGACGATGACGACGCCCCTATCGACGCAGCCAATGACGAAGATGACGAAGACAATTTTCTTTTGCTCATGCACAACGTTGATGTAGGTCTCATAACTCGGCAAATCGACTTACGCTACCCTAGAAATACCAGCAAGTGTCGTCACTCGAGAACACGGTGGAAGATCTCGACAAGCTTTTCGCTGCTGTGGATGTAGAAAACCACAACCAGCTCTTGGCACTGGCTGAGCTCGACAGATACATCGACTCGAGCATGGTTTCGATCCTCTGGAAGCACCAGCCCAAGCAAAATCAAACGGGCTTTGTTGCAAAAATGGTACACCGCTTCGCGCCCGAGTGCCATTACTTCATTGAATCATTTGCAGTTTTCAGTCGAGTCGCAAGCCACACAGACAGACGATCCAGCAAAGCCAACGGACGCGGAGACGTTGGGTCTCGATGGTACGCTCGCATATGCATGGCTACATAAATTATCAACCCATTCACTAGACGAAGTGTTGCAGACGCCTCGGACGCGAAAAAAGTTACTGGTCATTCCGACGTGCATTCGCACGCTACTGGACGCGGTGCCCCGCGTGCCCAAGATGCTGCTCAAAAAGTCGCTCGTGCACACGATTTGGCTACTGTAGACATCTAGTTTCTGGATATGCAGAAAAAATTATGTCTTTTCGTAGACTCGTGCGCAAGCTCGACGGCGAGCGGGCCAAACCGTCGGGGTCTCTCCCTGTCTTTTTGCGCGACTATTTCATGCAAAAGTTTGGCCTCAAGTCGCTCGCCGACTACCACATGGTCGAGCTCGTCAAGAGCTGCCTCTTGTACCGACGCAAGCTCGAGAACGCCGCGAGCTTGTACGAGTCGGACCCAAGCGGCTGCAACTTGGACTGGGATGACTGCCGCATCCTGCTCTTCGGTCGATGCATTGACGCTTTTCCGGACGAGGCGCTCTCGCACATTGAGTCCGAAGGTGTCTCGATCTTGCTCGACTTTCTTGGGGACCTTCTTGAGCTCGACCCAGCGTTTCCATCGCTGCAAGCCGTGCAAGTACGCACCAGCGACTCTAGGTTTAGGGTCGGTTTTGACGCAGTGGTTAGGACCTCGACGGGGCGGTCGTCGTGAGCCGCGACGTCGCGATCATCGTGTGGCGCTGCCATTTTGCCTACATGGGCCCCGATGCAGAGACCAAGGCGTTGTATGCGCTCGGCGAGCACGACTTCGTCCAGCCGCACGTGCTCAACATGGATTGGCTACTCGCCTATGCGCTCTTTACGTGGCACATGTTTGAGGTTGCCGAAGAGGCCGCGATCCGATCAGCGTTTCGCACCGTCCTTCTGCACACGAGTGGCCCCCATTCGACCAACTTGCTCTTGCAAATGGATGGGTTGCGTACATATTTTCCCAACTCGACTCATATTAGTTCTGCGTAGGTTTGTCGCGGCCGTCAACAGCGTTTGGCCAGAGTGCGCTGAATCGACGGCACAGACGCTGTACATGGACATGATGGCAACGAAGCGCGAGAGCTTTCGCCTCGCGTCCGAGCGCCGCCGCCGCGACAAGCAGCGCGGCGCGCCGTCATCCGGCCACGTCCCTGCGACGACGGTCCTCGGCATTGACGGCGTCTTTGAAGAAGAGTTTGTCGCTGTCTTGGCCAAGCTCCGGCGGTATGCAGCATTTTCAACGATTCCCATTCCATTGTATCCATACAGGAATCAGCGCAAACGCTGGGGGATTCGCACGCGCGGCGTACCTCTCCACGCGATGCACAAGAAGTCGTGGCTGGGCGGCTATGGGCATCCTGTGAGTGCGACTGGAGCCGTGGACCCGCACTCGCTCAAGCCTGGCATCTCGATTTAACTTGCATCTCTACTCGATATATGCCTATATGTTGATAATTCATGTACAATTAGTCGACTTTTGTTCCGCTGGTGCTCAGCAGGGCAAAAATTAATGCGTACTAGTAGTCTGTTATGCAAAAGTCCAGCGACTACCCAACAGTGGCCTTCTTCTTCTTGAGCTCCTTTCGCACTCGCGTTGGCTGCGTGTCCATGAACGGCTCGAGCGCAATCGTCGCCTTGTAAAGGTGACCGACCAGTTCGATGTCGACCGAGTGGCCGGGCACGGCGAGCTCTGTGGGCACATAGGCAAAGGCAATGCTCTTGCCGACGATGTGGCCGAAGCCGCCGCATGTCGTGTTACCCACGACGCGTCCGTTGCTCCACACCGCCTCGTTGCCCGCCGCATCGATATGTCCTACCATTTACAGAGGTTAGTCGCAGAGAAACACTCGTCAAACATCGTACGGTGGCCCGGCTTGGGCGGGTCGTTGTGCACGTCCAGCATCACCAGCGTGCGCGCGGGTCCATCCTTTGCAATCTACAGTGCACGGAATCATCAGCATGAGCTTTCTCGTGTAAAAAGCCACCTGCTGCACTGCTGCTTGGCCAATGTACGGCGTCTTCTTGTTGACCTTGACGAAGAAGCCGAGCCCGGCCTCGAGCGGGTTGGTGTCTTTGTTCATATCGAGGCCCCACACACGAAAGCCCTTCTCCAGCCGCATCGCGTTCACGGCCCACGTACCGACGTCCCCGACGCGCAGACCGAGCTTGTCACCGGCCGCCCAGAGCGCCTTGTACACGGTGGCAACCTCGTTGAGCGGCACGTGAAGCTCGAAGCTACGCAGTCAGCCATGAGCGACAATAAAAAAGTGGTAGGTACCCGAGCTCGCCCGTGAAGCTTAGACGCATGACCCGTGTCGCGACATCCGCGACGTCCATGGTCGCAAAGTGCATAAACGGAAACGCGGCCGCCGAGACGTCCGAGCGCGTGAGGTGCTGCAAGAGGATCTCGGCGTCCGGCCCCGCGACGCCCAAGACACCCACGTCATCGGATGTGTTGCGCACACTCACGTCCTCACTGCTGTATTGCCATTCGTCCAAGTACGATTCCATCCATCTATCAACACGATATAGCCATGTCAAGATACTGCACAAGCGGCCCTACCGGAGGTCGTGGAGCTCCGAGCCCGAGCCCGTGACGACGTAAAAATGATCGTCCGCGATGGCCGAAATGGTAAGCTCGGCCATGACCTTGGCCTTGGGCGTCAACATGTGGCAGACACGGACCTTGCCCGTCTACAAGACAACATGAGGGGACGAGTAGAGCCTCGCGTCCGACCTCTGGGATTGAGTTGGCGCAGAGCGACTCGAGAAAGTGGCGAGCGCGCGGCCCCGACACCTCATACGTGCTGAACGCACTCAAGTCGGTGATGCCGACGTGCTCCATGACGACGTGGCATTCGCGCTTCACGGCGGCAAACGCGTTGGTGCGGTAGAACGACGCTTCGTGGCCTGTACTCGCAACGTCAAATGACCAAGTGCACGCTCAACGTCACCGCACCTTGCTCGTCGGGCGTCGCTGCAAACCAGTGGGGGACCTCCCAGCCCGCGTGCGCACCAAACTGCGCGCCCTTCTGTCGCAGTAGCACGTACAAGGCCGTCGGACGCATGTTGCGGCTGCGCTTCTTGTCAAGGTACGGGTGCGTGATCAAATTGTTGTCGCCGTAACTTTCTCGAGCCTTCTCTGCGACGTACGCTGGCGTCGTCCACGTACCGTAGCTAGCACCACCACTGAGAGATCCATTGCATCACAAAATACGAACCGGCACGGGTCAATCTCGGTGAGGTCGTAGGGCGGCTCGCCGTCGAGGATCCAGCGAGCAACGTAATCGCCGCAGCCACCGCCATGCGCAATGCCGTACGACATGCCGTTGGCAACAAAGATGTTGGGCAGCCGCTTGCTGCCGTGGCGCGGCAGTGGACCCACGATCGGGAGCGCGTCCGGCGCGTAGCAGATAGGACCACAAGTCACGTTTGAATGCCTACGATAGATACACTTTGTGGACCACACAAGCAGCACGGCGCGCGTACCGGCGTCCGCGAGGCTTGGCATGCGCTCCATCGCAGCTTCGAGGTGCGGGAAGATGCGGTCGACGTCCGATGGAAAGAGCTCCTTGCCAAAGCTCGGAGGCACGCCCGTCGCCTGCCAATCGAGACGCACTTGCATCTTGGCCGCCTACAAGAAAACTTGAGCCGTTCAAGTCAAATGTATCGATGGATATTGCCTCTTCGTAGGGTCCGATGAGCATACCCGTACGCTCTTGGCGTAGGTAGTACGAGTTTTCAAGGTCGCGGATCACGGGGAGCTCCGATGGGAGCGCTTGGACGTCCGGGATTGAGTTCGTGATCACGTACTGATGCTCAATGCTTACGAGGGGCAGGTCGATACCGAGCTGTTCGATGAGCTCGCGGCCCCAAAACCCCGTGCAATTGACCACCTATCGACAAATGTCGATCATGCACTCAAGCATGTATCCGTACGGTCTTAGCGTGGAGCGTCCCGTGCTTTGTCCCAACGTCCCACGAGCCGTCCGCGCGCTCGTGCAACGACAGCGCCGGCGTGTGCTGGAGGATCGTGGCACCGTGCTGCCGAGCGCCCTTGGCCAGCGCCATAGTGACGCTACCCCACTTGCGTGTTAGTCGCAACACGCAGGACCCAGCTACCTGTAGGGATCGATGTGGCCGTCGCCCTTGGTGTGGATGCCACCAAGGATCCCGTCCATATTGAGGAGAGGATGCAGCACCGCGATTTCTTCAGGCGTAATGATCTTTTGGTAGCCGGGATGCCAGTTTTGGCGCGACTGCTGGTACCTGCAAAGGCGCATGAGATATAATATGCATGTGATAGCACGTACTTGGCTTCGTCCATGCGCTGGGGCGTGGTGCAGATGCGAATGCTCCCAGGCTCGTGGAGGCCGACGCTCTACAAGGCGTGTATCTGAATAGCTTTCGCACCATGGATTGCGACCGTACCGCGCCCGTCTCTTCGTACAGTGTTTTGTACAGGTCGAGGCTATAACGGTGGAACTTTTTCAGGTTGATGCCCGGGTTGAAGTAGGTCACGAGGCCGGCTGCATGCCACGTCGAGCCTGCCGTGAGCTCCGTCTTCTCGAGCAAGATGACGTTCTTCGCCCCGTACTTGGCCAAGTGGTACGCGATGCTCGTGCCCACGACGCCTCCGCCCACGACGACCACCTACATACCAAGCTCGAGCCATGGCCTTTCGCACTGAGATGGCGTACATCCGACTCGGTGTCCACGACGGGCGAGGAAGCGACGCTAGCAGCATACGCATGAGGCCATGGACATTGGCATGGCGTCTACCTCGCGAGGCTGCGCGATGGCGGCGCGAGTCGGCGCGTCTTCACAAGGCTTCGCCACATGCTTCTCGCTTGGCAAAAGATAGAATGTGGCGGCTTTGGAGGCGTCTTAATTTGCAATATTCAATTTGGAATACAAAGAACAAGATATCATGCCGCAATAATTAAAAATTGACAAGATACCAAGTCTGATGTGGTCGACTTCAACCTGAGAAGCTCGCGCACGCGATCGGCAGGTACGCTAAATGAGGTTTAACGTCGCGATCGAGTTTAACGATACGAAGTCCCTAGCTCGAGCTCAAGATGGTCTATTGATACCAGAGGGAGCGTGTACCATCCATCCCTTGGCGGTGAGTGCGTGGAGACCTCGCGTCTTGCACAATGGGGCCGACCTGGTCTACTATTTCATTGGCTGAATAGATGCTTTTTGGATCAATCCGTGTCGATGCATGGCGCGCTTTTTGATGGTGCAGCTACCAAGCCATGCTACCAAGACCAGCTTCTAAGCTTACATGTACTATATCCAGCTGCCGCATCGAAAGCTCCGAACCTAGTAGAAATGTGACTCCCGTCACATTTCTCGTGTGGGCTCCACTCCCAAACATCCACAAAGCATTCGGATTCGAGGCTTACAAATACATGTCGGTGGTTCGAGCAATCGCTTGGGAGAGCTTGGCATCGAGGCGCTGGGCCTCATCGGCGCGAGGTTGCGCAATCTACACGAGATGTGCTCTTCATATGCAAGACAAGTGTGGTCACATACGTCGGCAGGTAGCTCGTACACAAACGTGTCGCCGGCCGAGTCGCCGACAATGATACGCTTCCCATCCGCGGTCCAGCGCACCTTGTTGAGCGCGCGGTCGCTGACCTTGATGTCTGCGACGGGGATCTACGAGGCTCGCCGTTAGCTTTAGAGCTACCACTTACGAAAGACCTCGGTGTCGTTGCTGATGTTCCAGATCGAAATCTTGCCCGAGCCGTCGGCCGTGCAAAAGAGACCCGGGTGCACCGGCGACCACCGAATGTCATAGACGTAGTCGTTGGCGGGCTCGAACGACACGATTGGCTTGTAGTCGCTCTAACCAAAAAGCCGATGAGCAAACCAACGAGAAAGAATGATTTTTGCTCGCACCTTTTGGCTCCAGAGGCGGCAACTCCAGTCCACTGACGACGTGAGAAGCAACACGTCTTGGTGGTGTGGCAAGAGCGGGTTGTAGTGCATCGACGTCATCGGGCCGTAATGAGGCTTGTCCTTGGAGAGCGAATGGACGAGCACCTCGCGCGCTTTCACGTGGTTTTGGTTCTTCGAGTGATCGTCGAGCTGCGCACTCAGGAGCTCACCCGATTCTAGTAAACCCATGCCTTTTTCATGGACGAGATCAAGTATTGTTGGGTACCTGTCCCGATCGTAAACGTGTTGGCGGCACTGCCTTCGCCCTTTTGGAAGGCAAGCGCGGTCACGGGCACTTGCATCTTGCGCACGGGGGCGCTGGCCGCAGCAACCGGCGCCGAGACGCGCAGATCGAGCACGTCCACGGGCGCGTGGAGTTGATTGACGATCCAGACGCACATGCGGCCGTCCGTACTCGCCGAGACCAAGCTACATATTAATATTCAAGTCCATTGGAAGGGGCGGCGAGATATGGTAGTACCTAAAAGCAGACTTGGAGCCGACGACGCTCATCGAGTAAATAGGGTGCGTGTGGCCATGCGTCGACAGCGTCGTCTTTTGCACCGGCGTGTTCTTGGCCCGCGTATCCCACAAGACGACCTACGCCAACAGTCGACGCTTTGTAGAATCGTTGCAGCGGCGTACTTGGCCCGAGTACGTGCCGCCCATGAGCACATGACGGTCGAACGGATTGAAGCACGCGCTCATGACCTATTTCGTCTCAGCTCCACATACCACGTGCAGAGGACACACCTGCGAGTTGCACGTAAACTTGTACTCGGGATGCGTGGGCATGTTGCTGGACCAGAGCAAGACGACGCCTTCGGCCTCGGCCATGGCGTCCTGGACGTTCCACTCGACGGGCGACGTGTCCATGTCGTCTTCCAAGTACCCGCGCGCGTTGTACGCGACGAGACAGAGCTCCTAGACCTCGCGTGTGAGGCATCCAACACACAAATCGTCTTGTACGTTGTAGAAGGGCGAGATATCAATGTCTGTGACAGCGCGGCCCTTGGTCCACTTGGTGTCGCGGTACACGAAGAGCTGCTTGCACTTGGACGCCGTCATCGGGTGGTCGACGTCGACCATCGACACATCGTCGTCCTGGCTGTAGTCGCGCATGACGTCAAACGCGCCGGCTTGCAACAGCGCGCGCTCCATGATGTTGCCCGATTTGGTCAAGAACGACTCCATCTCTGCACCGAGCTGAGAAAAGGTCATGCAAAAGAACGCGACGTACCCGTGGAGCCCAGGATTTGATCGCGCTCGTCCTTGGGCGGCATCGCCGGTTTCACGGGCGCAGCAGGCTCGGGCACGAGCTTGATCTTGCGCGGCGATGGCACGGGTGGCGGCTGGTTCGGGTTCGAGGCGTCGGGAATCTCGATCGTTGGCGTCGACGACATCTACATGCGCTCGACAATGAGGGCTCGAGCAGTAGCCATACCGAGCCGTACGGGCTCGTCGGGAAAGTCCATCGGGTCCATCCACGTGGCCTTGTCGTACATCTCGACCTGGACCGGGAGGATGTCGATCTGGCCGAGCTGCGTGACCTACGCGCAGAGTTGCAGCCTGTGGAGGCAAAAAGATATGGCGTACGCTCGAGATCTTGGCCATCTTCTCCGCAAAGGTGAGCGATGGCGCCGTGGCAGCGGCGACAGCTTGCGACGTCTCTTCCATGACCTTTTGCTTCTCTTCCTCAAGGATGTGCTGGAGGAACTCCTGGAAGGGCGGCGCGACGGTGGCCGGCTGCTCGACGGCGACGTCCCTACGTCGCTGCGTGAGGCGCAGGCCCATGGCTACCGTAGGGAGGGGTACTTGACATGCGCCTTGCGCCGGCGGATCTCCTCGAGCTTGCGCTTCTTGGCCTCGAGCTCGGCCGCGTGCTTGGCGCGGGTAGCTTCTCGGCTCTCCATCTTGTGATCGCAAATTCCCCCAGACAGGATACGTCGACCGTCGGCGTTTTAAATACCAAACTCTGCACTTTTTAGTTGATATTTGTATTCGGAATAAATTATTAGTATATTATAGCCCACACGTGCGAGGATAAACCCACCCAACACGCCAGCACGCAAGCCACCACCCTACGTTGATGCCAAGGTCAGCGAGGACGACCACAGAAAGAGGCCGCGACAGAGCGTTCAGTGTGATTAGTCGTAGGCTAAACCCTCGCGAAGAGCGCTCGATCCGCCCTTGCTGCGATCTGAGAGCAGGAGCATCGTCCAAGTGCAAAGTGACGTGCGTTTAGTCCAACTCTATGTACGACCAGCACCTTTCACCATACAAGATCTTGACACACGATCTTGACACGCGATCTTGACACACAATCTTGACGGCACCGCCGGTCGGATCGCGCCAAAAATTGTTTGTTGACACTGCCTCGAGAGCTCTCTGTACAGAAAGCAGGAAGTACCATGACGCCGGAGCAGTACGCAGGGACACGTCAATCGTAAAGCAACAATGGTGTGCGGACCTCAAAGCTCGGAAAAGACGATCCAGCGTGTGGAAGCTTCTCGAGTGCGCCATGAACTTGGTGACCGCTCGGGCGCTTGATGACGCATAGTGTGTCGTGTTGCTGTTCGTTGATTAGCGTGTCAACTGGTACAGGGGATGTGACGACGAACAAAGTTACTGCGAGACGCGTGCAAGGAGGACCTTCGAGACCGCCCCATGCATATCACCGCTGCCGATGCCAACACAGACAGAGCTTGGACGAAGCTGTTGATGTAACCAGACGACAAGGATTCAGAACGCACATATCGAAGTCTGAAAAGCTGCCGGACATCATTTGACGCAAACACAGACAGCCCCATGCGAAGAATTGGCATCTCCCAGCTCTGTCTCGAATGAACGAACACGAGATCCAGCGAATATGATATCCATCCAACTTGCCAACTTGCGTCCCGTCGGCGGAATTTCTGCACATTTTTCAAAAGGCTACTTTTTGCTGCAAGTTTATGCTCCCGCGTCGAGACGCATATCTTATCGTATCCTAAAGCAGCGAAAGCACGCTTGCACAAGGAACGATGGGCCCTTTGGCGGCTAGGACCGCCATCGTGATCACTGGCAAAGGTCGCAAATGAGATGAAACGGCCATGTCAATGACATGGCGCCGGTATGTATATACACTGTTCCAATCCATGCACTGTATTTTGATCGGGTACTCAATCCAACGGTAGACAAGCGTGGACGGGCTCCGTGGAGGATTCCGGTGGCAAAGATACTGCGCTCGACCGACCAGTAGCTTGCCTATTCTTCTTTGCTCCCTTCAAGAAGACCGAGCTTCAAGTTGGCGCCACTACGGCAACGACTGACTCACCACCACCACCACCGTGGATGCATCCGCGTCAAGTTGCTTGTTCATAATACATGGTCGATTCATTCATTACATTTACGGGCTCAATCGATGATACGTGGGTTAAATAAAGGCGTGGACGAGACCTCATGCGAACACGGAGAGACATATGGAGATGTCGTCGGGCTTTTTGTGTGTGAGGCTCGCCATGCGCTGGACTTGGGCGAGCGCGTAGTGGTGCGTGTACGCCTCAGCGGGGCAGGCTGCAATGCTCCGGTCAAACGTTGCCGGTGTGTCCTTGAGCGCCGCCTTGAGCGTCGCCGCGATCTTCTTTTCCGCGCCCCCGCCGCTGCGGCCGACACGAGCGACGTACTCCTTGGCGGCCGCGACGCTGAACGGGTACTCTCGCCAGTTCTGGCCGTCGTTGGCCAGCGCTGCGTGCGCGATGTTCGAGCACACGGACGACGGCAGCTCGGCGCTCGCGTGCAGCATCTTGGACTTGGCCGAGAGCCGCGGCGGATGCGACGACGCGACCAGCGCGCAGAGGTCGGCTTTGAACACGTTGTCGCCGACGCCGTCTGAGAAGGTGACGAGGCGATCGCCCGATTGAAGGCTGAGCGTCTGCACCATGAAGCGCGAGACCGACTTGGCGTTGACGACCGCCGGCGCGTTGAACTCTTTCAGGACGGCAAAGGTCTCGTAGATAACTCGCCCTTTCCGGACCACAATCGCCTTCGAGTCGCCGACGCAGAACGTGTAGAGGCAACGCGCGCGACGGTCAACGTAGCACACGACCAGCGTCGACGCCATCGTTGGCGCGAACGTGAGCTGGCTCTGCGCGTGCGATATCGCCGACAGCACGCGGTCTTGGAAGCCCGTGGTCGAGCCTGCGTTCGGGCACTGCACCAAGAAGGCTTCGTACTGCACCAGCGCCTTCTCGACGCAGTCGACCAGTGTGCGTGCCAAGAGCGCGGACGGGCTCTCGCGGCTCGGCCGGCCAGTGTCCTCGGACCCGCTGGCCGACACGCCGTCCGCGACAATGTGGTAGTAGCTGCCGACAGCCATGGCGTCTTCGCCGTGGTAGACGTAGCTGGCGCTACCGTACGAGACGTCCAGCGACGCCTTGCGGCCAAAGAACCGGTGCAAGAGCGGCTTGCGGCGCTTGAGCGTGGTCATGTTGGCGCCGTGCTCGACGACGGGCGAGTCGTCCGTGACGACGGTCGACGTCGGCGTCGTCGGGAGCCACTCGTCTTCGTCGTCCGTGATCGTGTCACTGCCATGGAGGACGAGGCCCTTGGCGCGGAGCATCAGCGGGGATGGCATGCGGCCGGCCGAATATTTTTGATTGTGAAAAGAGCATTTCGTGCACCCAGAAGCAACGCTGTGCGACGTTTGATTGGCCAAAAGCCGTCCCATACACGGTTCAAGTTTCAACGAACGGGCATTTCACAGCCCTGTCCCGAGTGCCATGGACCAATAACTACAGTAGACGACGATCGTTCCACCGAACGAATCATCGAGCGTCTGGTCGTTCCCCCTTGCTACTTGCTACTTGAGCCTGCTATATACCTAGCAATGGACTGGCCATCAACAAACGTACTGTCCCGCGCTGTCCATGGGTACGGGTTTCGATCCCATGTGCGAGACAAGAATCGGTGGCCAGTCGTTCAGCCAGGTAATGTGGAAAGCAGCGTCCACCCACTTCTCCTACAGGACCAGCAAGGCCATCATCGGTGGCAAGTGCACGAACGCGTTCGCTCGTGTTGTCGGGCCTGCTTCAATGATACTTGAGGCACTATTGGTAAAATGGCGGTGAAATTGAGAATGTTTTGGGAAGACGGTGCCCGTGCACGCTGAAGCAGCAACGGACCAAGCACGGAATTGAACTCAGAACCCAGCGATGCTTGGGCAGCCGCTGAGATTATTATTGTGCGATCTCCGTAGCCAGCTTCCTCCATGCAGCCAGACAGGCGGCGCGTTCGGCAAAAGCATTCTGACCGTAGAAGCCGGGAGCAGTAGACACGCAGTAATGCATCGACGCACGCCATCTGGCGCCGCCCCATCACTCGCGTCCATCATCACCCCACCACGAGGGAAAATCACACACAGTTTATTGCTGGTCGCCGTCATCAAAAAAGAAACCTAGAGGTCCGACATGTCGTCGGGGCGTTCGCTCGGGTGGATGAGGCCGGGCACGGCGAGGCGCGACGCGCGCTCCATCTCGAGCTGCTGCTGCGTCATCGCGAGGCTCTCTTCCAAGAAAAGGTCGGCGTTGTCTTCGCCCGCAAACTCCTTGACGTTGACGAGGAAGTCGCGCAGGTGCTTCTTAAAGTGCGCGAGGTCCTTCCCGAGGTCAAAGCAGCCGACGACAAAGAGCCGCACTTGGTTCCTACAACTCGTCTGAGTGCACGATGCAAGCAAACGAGGGCACGTACGACGACATGTTGGGGAACGACGTGCCAATCATGTTGGCCACATACTCCTTGAGGAAGGCTGCGTTCGTCTGGTTCGGGCCCATTTGCGGCGGGTTCGGGAGCGACTCCCAGAGCGGGATCGCCACCTGGTTGGACTCGACGATCGTAAACATGTGGCGCAAGATCGCCGCGTGCATCTTGAAGCCAAACTTGTGCAGGCGGTCCGTGAGCACGACAAGGATGTCCTGGAGCAGCGAGAGGTAAAACGACCGGTAAAAGCTCGCCGCGATCACAGGGCTCTCGCGCACGTTGAGGAGGAGCGCGTACAGCGTTTCCAAGCCCTAGTCAACCAACGATAAGATATTTATATAAGAATGGACTTTGGCGTACCGTGTCTGCGACGTTGCGCTCCGTGTGCTTGAAGGCCCAGACGATCGAGTCGACGACCAGCTTTTGGTGCTCGGGCGGGATCGTAAAGAGCGCTTCAAAGCAGTAGTCGTTGACGGCCTTGAGCAGCTTGAAAAAGTTGACGCGGTGCTCGGGAAAGTCCTCAAAGTTGCGCGTAATCATCTGCAGCGTGCACTCGAACACTGCTTCGAGCATGCTCGGCGCCGACGGCGCGATCGACGCCTTGAGCTTGTTGAGGGTCATCGCGAGGAGCGTGAGCACTTCTGCCTCCTTCGCGCTCGGCACCGTCGTCTTGTAGTCCGAGAGGACCACCTCGAGGAGCGCGGGCAAAAAGTGGTGCGACAGCGTCTTCCGGCCCGTCTCGTCCGCCGACGAGTGCTCGATAAAGGCCTCAAAGAGGCGCAGGCTCTCCTTCTTGGCCGAGCGCAGAAGGCGGACCTCCGACGACTTGGTCGCGGTTTCGCCGCCCTGCTGCACCGCCATCGCAATGCGGTGCGTGTACGTGCGGTAGACGTTGAGGAGGTCCTGGAAGATCTGGCCCATCTGCGAGTTGAAGCCGTTGGGCCCAATCGCCTTGCACACGTTGCCGTTCGTGCGGATAATCTTGACAATCTCCTTGACGACCGTGCTGTCAAAGAGGATCTCGACGTTCTGCGCCGCCTGCTGCATGATGCTGGTCCACGCCTGGTTCGGGAGCTTCATGAGCTCGGCGAGGAGCGTGTCCTTGCGCGCGGGCACGTTCTCGGCGGCCAGCATCGACGCGACGGCCTCGTAAAACGTGTGCAGCTGGTGCGTCTGGAGGTCGCTCACCGTCTTGGGCAAGTCCATGAGGAGCTCCTCCACAAACGGGTACGGCTCGGCGGGCTGGAGCACGACAAACTTGCGCCGGCACTTTTGCGAAATCTTAAGAAACGTGTCGCAGGCCATGTCCTGGACGCCCGGGTGCAGCTCGTGCATAAACTCAAAGAGCTTGTTGACGACCGTCTTGAGGAACTTCCAGTGCGCGCGGAGGAAGCGCGGGTACTGGCCGACCACGTACATGATGTTGGAGGCGACAACCGCCTTGTTGTCCTTGCCGCGCTTCATCTCGCAGAGCCCGAGGAGGTCCTTGATGACCGTGACGAGGAAACGCTTCTCGTTCTCTTCGCTCATCGCGCCGGAAATGGACCCGATCGCCCAGCAGAGCGTGTTGAGGTTGTTCCACGACCAGCCGTTGCCCTCGACTTGGTCCGTGAGCTTCTCGAGCATGATGTTCTCCGTGTCGTCATAGTCGAGGTGCGTGAGGTACACGAGGCCTTCGTGCATCGTCTTGTACTGCGAAAGCGCCTCCGTGTCCTTGGTCGTCTCGCGCACAATCTCGCCGTTCTCGTCCTCGACGATGAGCACCTCGGAGGGCTTGACCATCTTGGAGATCATGACGACGCGGACGCGCGAGAGGATCGGCGCCAAGAGGCCCTTGCGCGTGATCGGCTCGTCCTCGCGCTTGGACGAGAGCGAGAGCACCGAGCTGCTATGGTGCGACTGCTGCTGCATCTGGTTTTGGTCCACCGCGTACAAGTCGCGCGTAAAGAGGTGCCAGTAGTCGAGGCAGATCTTGAAGATGTTGTCGTCGTCGACTTCGGAGATTGACACGAGGTACGAAAAGCCTACACGTTGCAGCAATCAGTTCTCACGCTTGTAAAACATCGTGGATCGCCATACCCGTGAGGAGCGCCACGTGCGCTTCGTCGTTGGCGCGGACGATCGGACGCTCAATGACCTGGATCCGGTGGCGGAAAAAGTTGGTGAAGAAGAGCGAGAGGCCTTGCACAAAGACGCTGTCGTGGTTGTAGATGCGCTCGAACGACTGGCCGACGGGCACGAGGCGCGTGAGCTCCGTGAGGACGCCAATGTACATCTGCACAAAGACCGCGTCGTACGACGGCGGCACGTCGCTGAGGTTGGCAATCTCGCTCAAGCACGCAATCGTGTCGTTGCGGAAGGCCGGCGTCCCGAGAAACTTCTTGACGAGCGTCTCGATGAGCGACGTCTCAAACACAAAGCCGAGCGGGATCCACGAGAGGAACCGGAGCAGCGTCTGGAGCGTGATCGTGAGCAGCGGGATGTGCGTCGACTTGTCCAGGACAAACTCGCAGAGCTTGAAGATCTGGATAAACTCGTGGTTGAGGCTCTCCTTGAGACCCTTGGTCTTCTTCTCCGTCATCTGGTCCTTGGAAAAGTCGAAAATCTCTTCGCTGAGGAGCTTGAGGATGAGCATGTTGTTCTCGCAAAGCACTTCCGACGTCTGGCTCGACGTGCAAATGTCCGTGATGAACGACGGCCAGTTCTGCGGCCACTCGTGCTTGAGCACCTATCGCCATCGGCGCATGAGCGTTCGGTTGATATAAAAGAAAGGACAGGTACCTGGACGAGCACGAGGTTCATCTTGTTGATGAAGAGGCGTTCCTTGCGCAGCGTGGCCTCGTCCGCCGACATCTACATCCCATGGTGAGGGTCGTTTCGCCAGGATGCCACGCAGTACCGTGAGGATCTTGCCGACAATGTACTGCTTGATGCCTTCCCGCTGGTCCTTGGGCATGGCGAACCATCTGTACTTGATCGCATCTTCGAGCACCTATACGCGCGTGAGCGTACAGGCCAGGCGAGGCGGCCGCCGACGTGGCGCCGCTTGGCGCGCGCGGCCAGCGACCGGCGGCGATGCTCGTCGGATGGTACCTGGAGACCAAAGTACTTGGTCGGCTGGTACGTCGACGTCTCGAGGATCTGCGAGACGCGGGTCCACGAGTCCTGGTGGTTCTGGAAGGCCACCATGATCTGGTTGGCGATCGCAATGTGGGGGCTGTTGGGGTTCTGCATGCACATGACGACCTCGTCCAAGGCTGCAACGTCGAGCGGGATGCTCATGTCCATCAACTTGGCGCCGACTTGTTCCATCGCTTCCTTGCCGCTTGCGTCGGCCCCTAACTTATTCTGTGCCCGAAATTCAAAGTGGGGTAAATATAAAAAAACGACGCCGCGTCCAATTTAATACCTCAATGTCAAATGCCATTGTGGTAACGGGGCCTCACTATGGATTTTCCCCGACAACGAATAAAATGACAAATAATTAAAAAGCATATCTCAACGTATCGAGTTGGAGAGGTTTGTTTTACGAACATTCGCTTCAGCATACAGCGTTCCAGTCATAAATTGGAATGGGATCCCCAGGTGAGGCCAAAGTCTCCGATATCTTATATTCGAGATGCGATGTGGTAGGTATCAAATACGAGAGGATTCCAAGTATTGGTTCCCTAGCATTGCGGTGGGTGGTCGGGCCCTCGGCGTGTTTTGAACACTGTTTTATATGTCCATCGAAAAGAGTATAAAACGACAGGATGATGCTGCGATAATCATCATGGCTCTGCGGACCTCTGCGAAGACAGACAAGGATATTCCACCATTTTTTGCGGGATCCTCTGCAAGTAGACGTCACCTCCGAGCCTTTTACGAGTATTTGCCATACATGACCTGGACACATGTGCTGGACATCCTCAATAGCCCCGTACGGTGCGCGCTCGAAGTCTCTCGAGATGCAGCAAAAGTCCAAGGTTCCACCATGTGTGCTTGGCGAAGGCCTCGAAGAAATCCTGTAGCAGGAATGTCCTTCTGGACAAGTCGGCGGATTCTTTCAGATGTTCATGCACGGATCGCAGCGGCTTTGGTCTTGATGTTGCTGATCAATGCACTGGATTAGCTAGCTAATAGTATTCGTGGAGCAGCCTTGTGGCCATCGATGTGCGGCATGTACCATGGCGCCACAATCTCAATATGGCACGATGCCAAATCAATAATGGCTCGGCGTTTCCTACATGTTTTAAACATTACGATGTAAAAAACATGAGCCGACAAAAACGTGGCGCACCACCGTGACAGGACGTGCCGCAGAAGCAACTTCGGCGACCCTTGTGCGACGCGGTCAAGGTCGACTCGCAGAGGGTGAGACACCACCACTAGTCCGTGGTGGCCAGTTATCTAATCTCATCAAGCCTTCTCGTTGCTTTGTACCACACAACACAACGTTCGACAGGCTTTCATGCTTGCATTGCATCGATGTAACACAAGTTGACGCGTTTGTTGTGAGAGTACCTTACATACACAGCGTTACGCGATGGTGCGTCTGGAGCGTCTGGAAAAGCTGGTCGCGGTCGAGGGCCATGCCACCGAGATGTATCGTCAGTGGCCGCGTCTCACTCGTGCATGCGTCGCCGAGGCGGGTGAGAAGCAGCGCCGCCGCCCCGTCGTCAAACAAATTGGACGACAGGTCTAGATGGACGAGGCCGCGTTGCCTCAAATGTGGCAGAGCGTTGGCAATCATCCTTGCGGCGGTCGCGCTCAGTGCGCTGTTGGTCCACACAAGCGCCTGCAGACAGCGGGCGGCTGCCAGCCAGCTCAGAAGGCGTCCGAGCAGCTCCAGAGGGATCACGGTGAAATCCAAGCTCACGCGCCGAAGCCGAAAATTGGTTTGCAGCGCGCGCGTCGGTGGGCGCAGCTGACACCGGCGCAATGCAATCTCTTCCAGCTCTGGAAACGCGTGCAGTCGCAGCCATACGTCCGTGAGATCCCGCGGCGTATGACATGCTAAAACGATCTTCCGGATCGTACTCGTGTTCACGTGGCCAAGGAGCGATGCCACGTTGGTGGTTGGCATGATACCTTGCAGCTCGAGCGACGTGAGCTGCAATTGTAGCAGTCGCTTGCTCGCGCCGCGGGGTGCAGTCGAGAGCGCGCGTCCCAGCGATGATCGGCAGCTCAACGCAAGATGCTTGAGGGCCGGCGACGCGGCCAGCGCGCGTAGGACGGCGTCGTCGTCGGTTGTGCCGCAAGACAAACACAGCGTCGTCGCAGTTGGTGATCGCAGCCAATCGACCACTGGGCCGTGCGCCACCGTGTCGCTGGAGCTCGCTGTGTGGATGGCGAGACTGCGTACGCGGAGCGCGGCTGAGACGATGGCGCCAACGACGTCGGGCAAAACCATCTTCTTCGCGACGACGCGGGACAAGTTGCTACATCGCTTCAAGGCAGAGCACACTCGTGCGACGTCGATGGGATTCTTGACGGCACTGCCATGGATGTGAAGCGTCGTGACGTTCGGGGCCCATTGATCGAGGACGAGAGAGGAGTCGGCGTCATGGACGTAGAGCTCGAGGTGGACCGACTGCGGCAGCGCCAGCGGCCACCGCGCCAAGTCGAGAGGCTTCGATCCAGCGTATTGCACTTGCGTGAGCGTTGCCAAGGTGGCGAGAGCAAGATCGATGCAGTTGTCCGGGAGCGCATCGAGTGCCAGTGTGGGCCACTGGCGCTGGTCCTGGAGCAGCAGCCGCCGAAGCGCAGCCAGCGGCGCGGAGAGCGTTGGGAGCGCATCCAAGAAGGCGAGGACCTCGAGCGCCGAGGCCATGCAGCGCACGACGTCCATGACGACCGGCGTGTCGTGCCATCGGGTCGGCGACCCGCACGTCCGCTTGGCCATCGTGCCCACAATAGCATTCCGCATCAACTGGATGATATCCGGAAACCGTGGCCAGTGGCTGTAAAACAGTGGATCAAACAGTGTTTGACATGCGCTGGCAAATCCTACGCGCCCCAGCGCCAGCCCGACAAGGATGGTCGGAGTCCAAATATGGTCAGAGTCACTCTACATTGAGGCATACACACGAGAGTCCCGTGGTGACATGCAACCGAGGTCTAGGCGCTCGAGACGGCGCTTGAAGCCACTGTAAGAAGATTCAAACGCAGTGTGCTGTACCGTGGCACGGTCGGAGATGTGTGTGGTAGTAGAATGCAAATATGAAAGTGATATTGCTCGTTATGTAAGCTAGACCACTGGTAATCTGTGCATAGTATGTCGTTCTGTTGGTCTAGATCGATAGCCGCTGTGTGATTTCTAACAGCCACGGCCGCCACAGGCACGCTCCTCGTCGAGCGCCTCGACCTCGGTTGCGTACATGGCCTTGTCGTCAGCCACCGCCGCCTCCAGCGCCTGCATCTTCTTGGCTTGAGTTCTTGGCGTGCGTTCCAAAAATGAACAGAATCTTGCGGATACGCCAACCCACTCCCAGACGGCATTCTAAAAGACATGTCGCCACATACATTCATGCAGTAAACATAAAATATCCAAAAATAATAGTGACAAGAGATGTCATCCGACACACGCCAATCGCAATTCGAGCGCTACAAGAAAAGACATTTGGTACAATGTACCTTCTGTCATGTAGGCTACATTACAGTCGATCGTTACATGTATTTACATCGCGGAACTTTAACTAGGAACTCGGCAAAAATGACGTTTTCCCATCAACTGCAAGGGTTGAAGTTGGTGAAAATGGACCCAACGGAGGCACTGACGACGCAGCTCGGTTTCCATCGAGTGCACAAGGAATAATAATGGTGCATTGATAGCCTCCACCTCGCATTGCGTCCCCTAGCTTCGTGCAGAGCATCATTCAAGGGGCGTACCACCCAGCTTCAACGCGCTTGAAAATCTTGCCAGGCCAAATAGGACAAAAATGCCAGTCTGGGACAAAACGACGACCTCGAAGGGATCTTTTGACCGAGGCATTGTTGGACCTTGGTGGTGTCGTCTGCGGCCCCTACACAAACTATCTCCAGCGTCGTCCTCGGACATGTGCCAGACGCGCGCAACCGCTTGCAATTGGTGTCGACCATGTTGCGTATCTACGTAGTATTTGTCTAGAATCGGCCTTGCAGTCGAATCGATCCTTTCGGACAAAATTGGATGGTCCGAAATTTGGCCACTCGGGGGATCTTGGCGCAGAATGTAGGTCGCACGTTGAAGCTGGCACGACTAGCGACGTGCCACTGCCGACACTCCACCAACCGAAACACGAGCTATCCAAATGGTAATACTGTATATCGTAGTGTCTTAAATACGAGTCGTCGACTTTGGAGGATGAGAGAAACTTATGGTGTCTTGGTCTCTTCTTCGTCGCTGTAGTACCGGTGCGACGAGCGCATCGACGACCGGAGCTCATCAATGACGCGGTCCCGCTACGTGCATGTCCAGGCTTCTTCTCTAACAACCTCTTGCGTACCTCGTCGAGCTCCTTCTCGTACTTGGCCGCAAACTTGCGAAACTTGGTGCGCGAATGTTCCAGTTGCTAAAAACGCGTTGCATTTGCTGCAGTTGACGACGTAGCGGATACCTGGATCGTCGCATCTTGCTTGGCCAGTCGGTCTTCAAGCGCTTTGCAGCGCGCTTCGGCTTCGGCCATAAAGTTGGACGAGGCGCGCGACCCGGACGAGGGCGTGCTCCGGGGCAGCGACGGCGGCGTGCCCCGGGCCACGGACGACGCGGCGTACAAGGGCGAGACAGGGCTGGGTTGTTGCTGGTACGCTTGCAGCTGCGCCGCCATGGCCTCACGTTCTTCCCGCGCGTCTGCCAGCTGACCTTGGGTCGTCGCCATCTGGACGCGCAGCGACTGCAAGAGCGACTCGAGCTTGGCTTTTCCGAGGAAATCGATGCCACCTGCTGCGAGAGTTCGGTCTTGTCGTGCAGAGCATGGTTGAGCCTATGCCGTGCACTAAAGAATACTACGTTGCGATTCTCGTTGTACCGAGCTTGGAGGTGGCTGAGCTTTTGCTGGAGGGTCGACGTTTGCGCCACCGTCTCGAAGCGCTCGGACGCGAGCTCCGAGGCCACATTGTGTTGCGACGAGAGCGCACCTTGGAGCATGGCCTGGGACCGCGACGCTTCCTCGGCTTGTTCTAAACACAAGTTTGTGTTGCGATTCCACAATCGAGCAAATCACTGCTGCACCTGCCGACCGCTCAAGCTGCAACGAGAGCTGCTTGATCTGATCCATGAGGATTGTTCGCTCGGCGCGGAGCTCGGCGACGTGCTGCGTCGCGGCCTCCTTCTCCAACAGCACCGACTGCATCTAGACACAATATTCTATAGTCCTAAAACTAGAGCAAAAGTCATCGTACCTGCTTGCGAAGCGTGTCGTTGATCGCACTCGTCTCTTCGCGACGGTGGCTCAGCTGCTGCCGCGTCGTGTCGAGGGCGTCCATCTCGAGCACGGCCGCGCGGTACGACTGTTTGATGTCGTCGAGCTCGATCTGAAGAGCGTCCCGCTCGCGCTCCACCGTGCGCACGTGTGCGTGCAAGGCGCGATGGTCTTCTTCGACTTGGTCTAGTGAAAAAAGATGAGACGGTCTCAACTACAGGTCGTCGTACCCAGCTCAAAGTGCAGCTTGGTGCATTCGTTCGAGAGTGATTGGTTCTCGACCGTCATGTGTTGCAGATCCTGCTGCAGCGCCACGTGCTCGGCGGTGCGCAAGCTCACGTCGTCCGTCGCTTTGGACAGCGCGGTTGACGTTGCGTCGAGCTGCTTCTGGAGAAACGACACTTCGTCTTCCTTGGCGTTGAGTGCGTGTTCGAGCTTGCTCAGCTGCTGTTCGCAGTCTACAATATGGTTGATCCTATACTAGACTCGATTTCATTCGAGTGTACCTTGCACGTGAAGACGCAGTCGGGTGTACTCTTCCTGGGACGCGTGGAGTTGCTGCGTGAGCGCATCGGCCGACTCGGTCTTGAGGTCGACGCTGTTGTGGAGGCTGTCGTTCTCGGCATCGAGCGTCTGGACGACGTCTTTCAGATGCGCGATTTCAGCGTTTGCGGCTGCCACTTGGGCGCGGAGATCGTCGACAAGAGCGTGCACTTGAGTCGTCTTCTGGCCCTGGAACGATGCGTCGAGCTGCGCTTGCTTGGACTGCAGCTGTAGTGCGTCGCGCGAGTGCTCCATCTCGAGCAGCAAGTGGCGAAGCTGGGTCTTGTCTTGCTCGAGGACGAGCGCGCGCTCCGAGAGCTGCGCCGTCTCCTCGCTGAGTCGCTTGATTTGGACCTCGAGCGACGCGCAGCGCGCCGCGTGCGTCTGGCCGTCTTCCTTGGCCAGCGTCCACTGCCGCTCGAGACTCGATCGCGTCGCCTTGGCTTGCTCGAGCTGCTGCTCCAGTTGACTGCCTACAACGCAGTGATGCTGATACGTTTGTAGAGATATTTGGTGTGTACTCTTGGCCTGCGCGCGGTGGAGCTGCGCGGTGAGGTCCTGCACCTGCCGCGCCACTTGCGCGTGCAGTTGCCGCGTCGCATGATGCGATCGCTCTTCCTGCTGCAGCGTTGTCGCGCACTCGGAAAGTTCGTCCGAGACCCGCTCAAACTCGGTCTTAAAGTATAGCTTCCCTTGCTGCGCCGCCGACGCATCCGCGCCTGCGGACGCCACGGCGCGCGCTTGTTCGTCGAGCTCCAGTCGCAGCTGAGCTAGCTGGTCGTGCGCACTCCGGAGATCGTCTTGCGCCTATGTACGAACGTGCGTACATCGTGGCTCGCTATCGCATCAACGGACCTTTTCAAGCTGCTTGCGCAGCATCGACTGGGACGCTGTGAGCGTGGCGACTTGTGTCTCGGCCTGCGTCTTCTCGAGGAGCGCGGCTTGGCAGCGCTGCTGAAAGATGACGCTGTCTTGCTTGCCTTTGACTAGATGTGCAATGTCAGCACGAGAGGAGAGATGCCAATCGGAGCCAAACCTTGGTCTTGCTGGACTTGCTTGTACCACTCGAGCTGCCGGCCAGCCTCGTTGCACTGGAGCTCGAGGCGCATGGCCGTCTCTTGGTACTCGACCGCGTCGGCCTTGAGGCGCTTGAGCTGATTGGTCAATTCGGCCGTCTCGGCTTGCGACCGCAGCAGTTGCTGGTGCACAAGGTCGACCTGCGCTTCCGCCTCGCGCACACGCGCATCGTTGGCCAAAAGTGCTTCGCGACTGGACGCGAGCTGGACGTCGAGCTGCACCTTTTCTTTGCGCAGCGCATCGATTTCATCTTGCCGGTCCGAGGTCGTGCGAACTTGACGCTCGCGTGTCTCGTCGTCCACGCGCGCCTGGAGTGCGCGCTGCGTCTGCAAGAGCGACTCGAGGCGGCTTTGGAGCTCGGCGACACGGCTCTCGGCATCTTCCAGGGCGACGCACCGCCGCCGCAGCTGCGCATCCCGCTCGTCGACAGCCGCCTCCAGCGACGCGACCTTGGCCGAGAGCTCGGCCGTCGTTTCCAGGGACCGCGTCTTGTCGCTTGCTTGCAGTCCCAAGTTGGCTCGGAGAATCTCAAGTTCGCGCTCGTGTGCCTCTTTTTGAAGCGCGAGCTCCTTGCGCGCGAGCTCGAGCTCGCTCACCTTGGTCTGTAACGCCGCGAACTTGGGCCGCAGCTGCGCCAGCTCGGAGGCGCTGGCAGAGGCTTGGGCCTGGGCGTCGGACACGGCGTGCGACGATGCGACCTTGTCGTACGACGACGACGTCATGGTAGTCTCGAGCGCCTAACCAAAACGTCAACAGACGTGTCCGTCCCATGGGTGGTATGCACCGCAATCCGAGCTTTTTGCGTCGCGACTTGGTCGTTGGCGTTGGAAAGCGCGAGCTCGAGCTTCGCGAGCGCCTGCGCTTGCTCGTCGTACGACGTTGTGCACGAGGCGTGCTCGGCCTCGAGCGCTTGGAGTGCGCGCGTCGTCGTCTCGAGCTCGTGCAGGTACCGTCGGTTCTGGTCTTGCACAAGTCTAGAAAACGCCGTGTGAACGCGAGGTGCGCGAATCGTGACACGAACGCGAGCTGTTGGGTCGAGTATTTGGCGTGGTCGACGTCGTCCTTGGAGGCTTGCAACTTGCGCTCGTACTTGGCGACTTGCTCGTTCAAAATATCCACTTGGTGCAGCAGCTGCTCGTGCTCGAGCTGTTGCTCCAGGTGATACGCTTCCATGTCGTACATGGCCTTGATCTACACACATGGATCGTAGGTGCACGCAAGACGGAGGCGAGACCTCGGCAAAGTTCTTGGACTGATGACCGTCTTTCAAGAGCTTTCCGAGCCGGTCGATCTCCGCTTCGCGCGACGCGATGTGCGTTTCGAGTTGCTGCACTTGGTGATGAAGCGCCTTGTTGTCCACGCTCAAGCTCTGGAACTGCCGCTGCCTGTAAAGAGAGAGACAAGGTGGTTTGAGATGGCCTCGCTGGCGTCGAGCGTACCACGCATCGTCCGCAGAGGCGCTGGGAACAGGCGGCGCGGGTGCCTGCGTACGCTTGGCATCGGGCAACTGCCTCTTGAGCTCGATCGACGTATCGTCGCCGGGCTTGGCCTCGAAGCGCTGCAGCTGGGCGTAGAGCTTTTGCAGCTCCGTGTCCTGCAATAGCAACATGGGCAAGCGCGATTGTAGCGAGCGTATTACCTTCTTTTGCAGCTGCTGCGACTTTTGCGCGTTGAGGAACGTGAGCTCTTGGACGCGGTGGTCCATGTCCTTCTCCAGCGTGGTCATGGCCATGGCCTTGGCCTCGAGCTCTTCCTGGCACCGAATGAGCTCGAGATGGAGAGCGTTGTTCTCGCGCAGGAGGGCATGGTTCTCCTTCTGGAGCACGAGGAAGCTCTACGCCATGGCCATGAGGCGGCCGTCGCCAGCGCCGACGTCGTACCTCCTGCGTCATGCACGTCCGAAATTCGAATTGGGCGATTTGAACATTCGCATATTATTATTGTCGCTGGCAGAGTCTGCCTTGTATCATCAAGGTAGTTTAAAACAATGGAGGCGAAAACCGATATTTTATACAGAATCCGCGTCGACGATTGGCTCGTTTTCTGGAGGGAAGGACGCCCATTTGAATCCTTATCCGGCGAATCCGGTTGATCATGCTGAACGTGGCAGCGCCGCAGAGCGCTCCGGGACTGTCGGCTTGACACGCCTCGGCAATGTCCCTCTACACGGTAGCTGATAATAATCCTGCAGGCAAGACCTACCAGTAGTGCGTTTGGTTCTGGAACACTTGGTCGTGCTAGGAACATTGGCATGGTAAACGTTTACTAGTACTCCGCAACTGGACTAAACAGTAAGCCGCGCTTATTGGTTGAGGTGGGGCATACTACCGGTAGGTCGAGCATTGCCATTGAGGTGGGGTATTGGGCGGGAGGGCTATCTAGCGGTCTTCCTGCGTCGCATGCGCAGTAGTTTCGTTTGTGTAGAAGGTTTGTGCAGGGTGCAGTGGAGCCTCTTGACTTCAGTTTGGTATCGGGGCAGCGTGCTACATCTAGCGGTGCGTTGGTGTCGTAGCCTGGACTGTGTGGATGCCATCAAATCATCGGTGTTCGCTTTCATGTACAATGTACGTTCAGCACACCCTGTCCAATTTAGACACGCAGTATTCACATGGCAAATGTGTGATGGACGCGTGCACCGCTACCGGCCTTCGGCCGACTATGGGTTTCTTTTTCGATGTGGTCCATCGTCAAGCTACATAGAAAAGAAACCCATAGTGATAATCTCGGTAATAATCCGCCTGACAAGAACACAATCACGTTCCTCGAGGGCTCGTTGGCCATTGCCAAGCAGCACCACGCCGAGTTTCTCAAGACGATGGCCAACGAGACCGTGCGCAGCATCGCCGACCTGCACGACGGCACAGCCCTCTGCTTCGCGACAGCCTCGGCAATCGCAAAGCAGAGGGCGGTGCCGTCGCGCAGGTCGACGATGCTGCGCACGGTCTCGTTGGCCATCGTCTTGGTGGTCTCTTGCTAGAATCTTGCAAATGGGAAAGTGATTGTTGCATTCTTCCGGCCGGTCGGTCCGCTACTATTCTCACTAAAGATCTCGTTTCGACTAACTAAACGACTAAAGCTTCCCGCACGCAACATAGATGACGTGGCAGTCCCCAATGTCGTCTTCCGACGAGCGACATCAGCACAGTGGTGTCGAAAGGATCCTCGTGCGTGGCGTGGCAGCGCGCGGTGTCGTCACGACATAGTCTTTCCCCGTGATCGTCACGTTATACGGTGGCCGCAACTTACCCGACAGAGATTCATGACCTCTCCGCGACGCCTTGGTCGGGGGTGTACCCGTCTGAAAAGTCGAGAGCGCCCAATGTCGTGAGAGCGCAGAATGGCGGCAACGCAGTAGATGGCGTTGAAGATGGCAAAAATACGACCGTCGAATAGGTTGGGCTGCATCGGAACCCGCGCGACGACAGGTGCCAAGTGGACCGCGTGGTCGGAGCTTTGGCCAAGGCGACGTGGGCACCCTTATGGTGTGGCTGCGGTCGATGAGTATGATGACGTCAACCGCGTACTCGGCGAGCCAAGCGAGAAGCCCATCTTGCTGCTAATCGTAGCTCAGTCCCACTTCGGGCATCCCGTAGAACCACTCGTGGTGCGCTTCAGAGTGCGCGGCGTGTTTCTCGTTGACTCGGTCGTCGTGCGGTGGACTTGGACAGCTCAGAGGACGTACTAGTACCACGGATGCCCGCGAGCGATTGGCGTGAGGACCGTGTTGAGGGCCTGGGCGTCTACGCCTTGGCAAAGGCCAGTGCCCTAACCCTAGCAGCAACGCGGCTGCTGCCGAAGCAAAGCACAAGTGCGGGAGCGAAAAGCTTCGTCGTCAAGAGCGTACACTGCATGATTCCTTGCGAGCAGTTTCTGTCGCTTCTCACGCATGCCCAACATTTGGCCGGCGCTGCTTGGCACCGAGGTCGCCACGCGGCGTTGCAGTCTGCCAACGACGCTTAAACGTGCTGGTGTGCGGCGGTGCTCCAGCGCATTGCACTAACGCGCCCGTTGGCTGACGTACGAAGCCGACAATCGATGCCGCGACGTAAAAAAGTCGCAAGCACAATATTAATATCGTATGGGATGACTGCTTTTATGGTTCGTGCAAGTAATATTTCTTGCTGCAGCAAGAAGACTCGACTCGACCCAGCACCAGCGCGCTTGGCCCTCGAGGACGCTAGGTGCGTTCGGCTGGGATAGAATTCGAGTGGTCGTAGTACACGCTTGGACAAATATTTTCGGTGGTTTACTTGACCGATGGCGAGAACGCCCAGTCCTGTTCAAACTCGATGCGGTGGCGTCGACCGTGGTCTTCAAGGCGTTGCTGATCGTCGTCCGACCAGTCGGCGTCGTACTTGAACTGGAGCGAGACCTTGGACGTGGCCCGGAGCACGGTCACGATGCGCTTGCGGCCCGCGAGCCCGAGTGCCATGTCGCGCACTTGGAGCTGGACTTCGTTCGTGTTGCGCGTTTGGCGCAACGCTGCAATGAGCTGCGTGCTGCTGGCCTTGGAGATGCGCAGGCCCACGTAGCACGTGTCGCGTCGGCGGCTCAGCCACCCCGAGAGCGCGTGCAGAATCCCACTCATTTGGGCGTCCGAGAGCGGCGTCTCGCTAATGTTGAGGCGCCCGAGCTGCTGCGACGACGCGAGCAGCAACACGATACCCTCGACGACGTCGTTGGTCACCGAAATGCTGGGCAGCACAAGCGTCTGGAGCTGTGGCATGTGGGGCAGCGCTGTCAAACTTGCATTCTCGAGCTTGATCTTGCGCAGCGTCGGAATCTGCGACAGCACACGCACGATCTGCGTCACATCGACCGACTCGACCATGGCCAAGGCGAAGCCCACGAGGCGCGAGCCTGCAATCTTGGCAGCGAATGCCTCGGCCGGGAGCTTGTCCCGACGCAGCGCGAGGCGGCGCAGCTGGGGCGGCACTGGCGGCAGCGACAGGTCCAAGAGGAACCGCGTGACGTTGGGCACGAGGAGGAGCTTGAGCATCGTCAAGGACGTCGATGACAGCAGCGCGTGGGCCACCTTCTTGGCCGCCGCAGGGGCAAAGTCGATGCCAATGATCTTGAGCTCGCGCGCGTTTGGTCGCGCGAGCCACGCCACCAAGCTGGAGGCATCGTGGAGCAGCGTGAGTCGGTCGACAGTGAGCCGAAGGCGGCGCAGCTGTGGGCACGACACGCGAAGGACGCCAAGGACGTCGTCGAGCTGTCCTTGGTCGACGGCGCAAAACTGCCAGTGGATGTAGAGCGTGCGGAGCTGGGCGCAGTGGACGAGCGATCGAGGATCGAGCCGCATCATGAACGGTACGTTGATGGCCATGAGCGTAATCGACTCGACCCAGTCGCCATAGTTGGCACGCAGGCGCGCGACGTCCTGAACGCAAGCATGAATCGTGGTCGACGGCGCAAGGCCGACGCGGCCGCGGTTCGCGCGGAGCCAGTTCTCGTCAACGCACAGCGTGCGCATCGCCGGCAGCGCCCGTGCGAGCAGCGAGCGATCCACGCCGGGCATGGCCTGCGTGTTGGGGAAGGGCCAGAGATGGTACATGTGGCCTGGCGCGAGAAGCGTTCGGAGCGCATCCAAAGCGTCGTCGATGGCGAACGCCGGCAGCGCGGTGAGGAAGGCCGCGACGTCGTCGGCGTCGTAGACGCAGTGGATGATCTGGCGCACGATCGGCGGCAGCCACACTCGCACCGCCATCGATTTTGGATATTGGTGTGACGCGTGTGGGAAATGTGGGAAAGCGGTGAAATACCAACGGTGGTGTGGTGTGGTGTGGTGGCATGCCTTTTCTGCGCCGTCTTTTTTTTAACCGAAATGAGGTTGTCACGTGAGCCACCGATGGCAACGACGATGGAGCCGACGCTCAAGATCCTCGACGCGCCATACTGCGACGTCGTCCTCGCGTCGTTTCGCATGGCGCGCTCGACTAATACGTCGTGCGGCGTGCGCCAGAAGCGCTCCAGATGTGGAAGCGCGTCGTCTCCAACACACCCCTCGATGCATTTCTGCGTACCAGCACGCTCGAGTGAACAGTACGCCCGTGGCGCGCCAGATCGCTGCGGCCGGTTCCGGCGAGCGTGTGCAGCTGGCGTGCCTCCAGACCCATCAACGTCACCGCCCATTTTAGGCTCGCTCTCTCAGCTACGTCAAGGCTCCGAGTCTCTGAGGCTCGAGATCTTGGTCATCAAGAGTGGCGTCGCGCTCCAGCTTTTCTTGGCATAACTCCAGACGACGTTTGTCATGGCATATGTACCTGCTGCGGGACATTTTGCTGCAGCTTTTGAACCTGTGCTGATGAAAAATATAGGTCTCTTGAATATGAGTTTGCTCTCCTTTGCAGAGGAGCTTGGATGCTGCGTACACTCGAAGCTCTTCGATTGGCTCCATGAGCGTAGTACCGCGCCATCGTGTACGAATCGCCCGGTATTCTTGCTTCTCGGCGGCGGTCCTTGCACGCTGCCACGTACAGTCTATGTGACCAATGCGGGTGCCACGTCATTATGCGTTGCGGAGGACCTTCCAGAAGGCATAGAAGCTTGCCCGGACGTCCATTGGCCGACTTGCCGTCTTCTGCAAAGCTTACGGGGGAACACGAAACGACCTGATTTCAGATCCAGATCGTAGCTATACAAGGACAAGCATGTATTAGAAGTATGGCTGGCATCCTCCTGGGGATATCCACTGACGTTTTTGGTTTGAACAACCAAAGACCGTTTGGACATTGTCAAACGTTGCTGTTAGACTTGGCAAGTGTTGAAAAACACTTCCGGCGTGCTTCGTACACTGGCGGTTGAAATTCGGTGCTTTGCTTGGTACGACCCGACGCCTTGTAATCAGCAAACACAATTCTCGAATGGCCTCCATTCTACAGTCTTGTGGCTCTTATAGGCTAGGTTGTGCGGAGAAGCACCACTCAACACCAAGTGTATGTTTCATTTTTTTCTCTTTTTTCTTTTTTCTCTTGGCCCGCGCCACCCGGTTGCAAAGTGCGAAGTCGACCACATTGCATGCAATCGCCGAGACTAGACACAGGGATAGAGGACGCCGTTGAGAGTGCGAGGAGAGAGGTCGCGTCGCCGTCCTGCAGCGGAAGTGAAGCGAGGCGCGATCCAAGATCGCACATGCCACAAATAAGATCGGAGTGCCATTTTTGACCACCGCCCGGGAGCCGACGCAACTCGGCCGCCAATCTCGCGTTTGAAATGAAACCGCCCATACTTGGCACATTGACAGAAGACACTTTCGGGAGCAGAGCAGACCACGCTACGCCGCCACTGCGGTCTTATTAGGACGCGAGCAATGGTCAACAACGCACAGATAGTATTGCTCTTTATATCGTAAGCGTTAAAAGCAAATTGCCATGAATATTGTGATCACCACCTTGCCACGTTCGTTCCCAGTTCATGCTGCAAGCGCGGAGACTCGAGTTTGAGACTGGTTAATACCTAATGGGAAAAAGTGCCAATGCTTTGCGCGGCTTTGCCTCATCCAGTAGGCCTTTAGTTTAATCGTGTTAGGACTACGAGCACGGCAAAGGCGAAACGCAGCAGTACTTGTAGAAGAGAATGACAGCAACCTCCGCGCCGCAAAGGCGCTGCATGGCGTCGGTCGCACGGCAGGGTGGTCGCAAGCGGACGTCCTCTCGACTGTGAACGGTGAAACTAAGCTCGTGCGGCCAAGAGGTCCTTGGATGGAAACCGCTGGCAGCTATGGGTTGATAGGGGCCGTAGCGGCAGAAAAGGCCATTGCGTTTACGTTGGGCGTCTACGCGCTGCGAGGTATATATTCAGTCTACCGACAGAGGCAACTCGGCGGACGTGATAACGGCTTACCTCCAGAAACGAATTTGCGATGTGCAACGGTCGAATCTAAGAGCGCACGGCTTGCCACGATTGGGATCGCTGGGGCAGAACGTTATTTCAATTGACGACGACATGAGCACGGATCCCAACTCGTCGGACGACGAGGAGCACCGCCACACCAAGCTCATTGCGTTGAGGTAGTTTCATTGTCCGCTGCCAAAAGCTCGCTCACCAGGCTGCTCGTAGCGCCTCCATTCGCGGTGGTCTCAACCGCGGCAGCTCCTCGCAAGCACTGTATGCGCTCTCACGGCACAACTTGAGGTTGATCGAAGCTCGTAGACTCGGCGACAAGGATTGGGACATGAAGAAGCACGAAGGCCCGTTCGTTCGCGAGGACGAAGGAGACGAAGGAGACAACAACGTACGTGCGCGTTAGCTTGTTTCGGTGCTCAGTTGTCTGGATGACATAGCTCGCGTCTACGCTCGCCGTATTCGAGACGAACCAGCCCGACAACTCTACGACCTTGCTCGGCGCGCTCAGTGGAAGCTTTGGAAAGCGTTTGAGCCCTCCCGGTCGGAATGAGCTCGAACGTTGGCTCGGGCGCTTTGGCCCCGTCTGGGCCGAGGTGTCCACTGCGACGAGCATCGTGATGGCAACTGCCACCGTGCTTCTCCTTCCTCTCGGTTTGCCCGTCCCAAGTCCCAAGACGTAAGATGGATGCACCGTGATCGCGCCAGTGTTTGAGCGGTATCCTTGTAGCGAGCCCTGTGTGGAGCGAGTTGACGACGGCAAGATTCGACTCTACTGGCCCGTTCCGGTGCGCACGTTTCGTGAAATACCCTCGACTCCCTAGTCGTTTTGTCTAGGACATCGAGGCGACCGACCTCTTGAAAGAACGCTTGGGGAGCGCCGTGCGCGTCGGCAAGTCACCCGCGGCCAACCCGCTCCCCAATCGCTTCCCTCTTCGCCTGTTTGTGAGCCTTTCAGGAAAAGCACAGGAGTTCATCGACGCAGGTCCGCTTGCTCTCGTGGAGCTACCCGTGCCGACCCAGAAGCCGAACACGTTTTCGTTGGAGCTCATCCATGGCCAGCAACTACCACAGGTCATCACCGACGCCATGGTCCAGTAGGACTCCGAGACGTAGCGTTTTGAATGCATGCAGTGTTGCGGCATGCAGTCTCAATGATCGAAGAGAAACACTTGGCCCTGTCGCACCGGTCGACGTGACGCAGGTCATACGAGTAAATTCTGTCGCCGAGTCCGGCGCTGCGCAAGATCAAGCTCGAGACCGCGCGTATGATGGCGCTGCCACATGCCACGATTATAAACACTCGTTTTGCTCAACGTTATCGTGCCCAACGACAAGGGCAACGGCAGTGCAGTTTTGTTATATCTTGATAAGTTGATACCACGTCGTACTCGGTGGTGGGAGAATAAATAGTGTCTTGTCTGGGCAGATCGTTGTTCACGCCTGCTCGACGTTGGCCGTGAGCGCATGCGATTCGACAATGCTCATCATCAGCTGGACCTTCTACACATAAGACGGTGCCATCCGAACGTCAATCATGGGTCGTCGCACCTGCGAGAGTCGATCGCGAAACACCTCGCGCGACTTGGCCGCAATGTCGCCAAAGACGTGGACGACCCAGCGGCCTTCGATCGACACGCAGAGCCGGTCTTCTTCCCTAGCAATAGCACCTGATTGTATGTAGTAGTATGTATACAAGACCATACCGTGTGGGCGGCGGCTGCTTGCGCAGCAGCGTCGGGGCTGCGGCCGTCGCTGCAAACATCGCGTTCCGGTGCGGGTGCAGCGCCGCGCGCTCGTCCGCTTTGCGCAGCCGACGGTCGACGTCTTGAAGGAAGCGGCGGACCGCTGCCACGTGCAGCGTCGGCGGCAGTCGGATGCGGAGCCGGAGCGGCCAGCGCGGCTCGTCGGCCTCGGGCGTGTTTTCTGCAAACACCACCAGCGGCGTCGTGAGCGCCTTCCCGGCCGGCACATACGTCTTGGAGTACGCATCGCAGGTCGTAATGACGTACCCAAGGGGCACATCCAAGAGCATGCCGGGCGGCGTCGACGCCATGGACACGTGGAGGCGCTGGCGCAGCGCGTGGTTGAACAAAATGAACTGCGAGCCCGTCACGTTGCGGACGACGGGGACCGTGGCGAGCGCGACGAGCGAGCAAAAGCCCGTAAAGAAGGCGCGGATGATGTTTTCGGCAATGCCAGGAAAGACGAGGATGTAGATAAAGTAAAACAAGATCACGAGCACGAGGATCTTGAGCACCTACATCGGCACAGTTTATGAGAGAGGCGTCCCATCACCATGGTTCATCGCACCGTCACGCCTTCGTGGAGGAGCGTCTTGGCCGAGCCCTTGCGCACCGTGATGAGGCGGTAGACGTTGCCGACCGCGTTGACCCATAGCAGCAATGGCACGCCAAAGACCCAGAGCGGCCATTTGGCACAGGAGCGACGTGAGCCCGACGACCTGGAGCGCCCAGCAAAAGAGGCCCACGCGCAGCAGCCAGTGCGTCTCCCACAGCAGCATCTCGTGCGCTTCGTCCGGCTTCCTACAGGCATGCGTGAGCGCGCGTGGCATATGCAGGCGGTTACAGGTAGACGTCGCCGGTCACGTAGCGCAGGAGGAAGAGCCCGAACTTGGCCATGGGCAGCGCGATGACGAGCGAAAAGAAGAGAAGGACGACGCCGAGGTAGAGCTGGTAGTCCTGGGACCCGGAGCTCCACCAGCGGCTAATCGTCCGGCCCTTGAGGATGCAGACCTCCGACATGGATAGGACAGTTGCGCATCCCTGGCGTATTTAATACGCCTATTTTATTTGAAATACAACACTCAAGTATACAAGTGTGAAATAATTTAAAAATACAACGCGAAATCTCGACGCCGTTCCTTCTGATTGGCCAAAAAAGAATCCTGTAGCGCGATCCTGGATTGTTGTCAAGTCCCAGCCTGGAAGCACCAGGTTTTCATCCTAGGCATGTGTATGGATTGCATGTACGAGCTGTCGCCGAGGCAGGTTTTCGCAAGCGCAACGTCCATGCAGACTGCGATGGCTCGCCAAGACCACCGATGGCCGCTGCAGCCATTCAGGTCGTCGGTACTCGGGGATACTAGTATGGCGTTCTGCACGCGATACTGGATTCTGAAGAACTAGGTTCCTGCGGTGCAAGTGCAGTTGAGCGACGCGTGCCGCCTTGACGTCAATCGTCCATGGACTTGGCAGCGGTAGGTCGGCGCGAAAGACGCGTTCGATCCGGACGCGCCAGACGTTGAACCAGACGCAGGCGCGGAGCACGGGCCAGAGGTAGCGGAACGCGGCTTGGTGCATGTTGGACGCCGTCGAGTAGAGGTAGCCGGAGAGCGTTGTCGGCAAGGTCACGCCCAAAGGGACCGTGACGGCGTGAAGCGTGCTCCACACGTCCTTGATGAAGTCGCAGTCGACGAGGAAGTGGCGGTACGTCTCGTGCGCGGGGCAGAAGAGGCACGCTTGGTCGGCCCTGTCGAGCCAGTGCAACTTGGCCAATCTCGTCGGCGTGGCGCACGAGCACGTGAAACTACGTCTCGCGTCGTCGACGGCCGACGCGTCCGTGAGGTGAGTGCGCCGTCATCGTGCCCCGCACCTGCGCATCCAGTCGTCGACGATTGAGCGAGTTCGTCGTACCTGGATTAACATGCGTGGACACGTGATCGGGTCGGCGCAAATGACCATCGCGCACAGCGGAAATTCGACGCCATCGCACGACACCGACGTCGACACGATGACGCGCGTGTCGCCCGACTTAAAGGATGACAGGAGGCGCGTCATACTCGGCACGTCCTCGTCCTCGTCGTCACTCAGGTCCATGATAATGTCGTCCAGCGTTTTCGGCGCGCCGACCTCGTCCGTCAGACTGGCCGCCTCGTCCGACGCCGCAAGGGCGTCATCGTCCGCCATCGCGTCGCGAAGAGTCGGTCACGGAGAATGTCGACAATCTTCTGGAGCTTGGGCGTGCAGCCAAACGACACTTCCGAGCACTTGGAGCGGCAGAGGAGCAGCGCAAGGACCGCCTGGGGGTCGAGGCTCGCCATGTTGCCCGCCACCGTGCACTGGAGCGACCCCTTGCCCAATCTCGAGGTACCGGTAGAGGCACCACGGCCCGAGGTTCTCGTACACGCTCACGCAGTCCATGACGAGCTTGGCCAGGCGCGCTTCTCGGGTGGCGTCACCGCGCCATCGACGGCCTCAATGAGCGACGTGACGTGGTTCCTCTCGACCATCAAGTCGGCGCGCGGCGGGTACGCCTGTTGCAGCATGGGCGCACACGCCGCGTAGAAGCCCATGGCGTTGGCGTCCATCGTAATCTTTTTCAAGGTTGCTCGCGCAGTCGCGTGTCGGGCAGGCCGTCGTGCCAAAGAAGCGCGGCTGCATTCGTCTTGCAGTCCTTCATGATCTGGTTGTACGGGTGGCGCTTGCCCGCGTGGTGGCACTCGTTGCCGTCAAGGCGGGTGCCAAACCACTGGTGCACCAAAAGACCAACGACCGCGGGAGAATATGCTATGTCGGTTGTTGCTGGCACTCCTTGTTGGCAGCCGGCCGCTCTGCTGGAATGTCGTCGGGATCCCGCCGCACGACACCACGTCCAAGACGCAGCAGGATCGACAAGACAGCAATGCGCTCGTCGCCATAGACACAGACCCATGGTACGTTGTCGGTGCAGGTCGAGACCATTGGGAGGATCGCGCGAACGCCTTGGTAGCTGATGTTCCACAAGGTGGCTTTCAGCGTGAGCGCGACGTAGAGGTCACAAAGCCGGAGGCAGCGACGCGCCACCGAGCCAGATGCAGTTTACACCCTCGTGGCTCCACCACCCGCGGCCCGCGGAGCTGTGCAATGAGCCGCTCGCTGGCACCCATGAAGACGCGATCGCTGGCGCCCACGCGATCGAGTCGGGCTTGGCGCACCTGGCCACGCTTTGCGGGCAACACGTTGCGAGCGCGTCCTTTTTCTCGAAACTGGCCCGGCATGCATTCGGGACATTCTGGGGCATACAAACTACCAGCACGAGAGAGAACGACGGGTCAACAACACCTGGTACCGTCCCTTTAATGTCAACGCTTGGCGCGTGCCGTCAACACAGTTGTCAGAGTTGCTGAACCAGATCTGGACACTCGAGTGTACCGTGATAGTACGCGGTGCTCCCACCCAGTGGCTCCCACCTACGCTTTCCCATCGTACTCAACTGCGAGCAATGCACTGAAGCTCCGTAGACCTCTTCGTCGCCTTCCACATCCACGTGGCTACCGGCGCACGCACGTGCATCGCTTCTTAGCACGATGAAAAAGTGGGGCTCTCTCCGGGGCCCGAACCCGGATCTACCTGGTGGTAAACCAGTGTCTAAACCACTAGCCTAAATATGTCGACGAGAATCCAGTTCGTGGACGTCGCCACAGCGTCCGTGCTCGGCGTGTCTTCGCTGCGCGAGCGCTCTGACAGCAAGGGCATTGGCCATCGCGACTTCTGAAATGCATTGCATAAAACGCATCGCCGATGAAACTTGTTGCTACCGGTACCAGTGGCTATGAAATGGGTCTGTCGCTAGCAAAAAAGAAAGGCGTGTACACGGCAGCCTCTTGACGGAATCTCTCAACGCGCGTCCCGAGCGGCGCGCTGATCGGCGCACGCTGGAGGAATCTCGCACAGCAGATTGCGACACATCGTCGTCGATACCGGTTTCGTGAAGCACACAAGTCGTACTTCTTGCGCTGATCCAGTGGCGTGTGATAGACGTTGGCAGCTGCCAAGTCAATGTTTTACTGTACGAGAGCCACACAGCGGCGGTGCATGGGACTACCAACAGCTTAACAGATGAGAAGGTCTCGCTTGACAGCAATAATGGCTCGAACGACGAGTCCTCCTGCCTTGCAAGCGCCTTGCGTTGATTGTGAACGTCCAGAAAGCGTTTGAACCTGTATCAAATCGGTACCGTCGCTGGAGTGCATTGGCGTCCTTGATTAAAGGCTATCTCTATTCGATGGCGGCGGCTATGACGAGCAGGCGCAGTTCTCGTCGTCATGAAAGCGGGCGGCCAGCGGCGGCTCGAGCGGTTGGATGTGCACGGGCGGCTCGAGCGGCGAAATGAGAACGGAGATGGCCGTCCCAATCTTCTCGTCGTTGACGCAGACGCTAAAGTAAGCGTCCACGAGCTGCATGACAAAGTACTCTTCGATCACGATGGGCGTGAAGCGCAGATCCAAATGCTCGCGGAAGAGCGTCGTCGTGTTGGCGCGGAGCACCTACGCGCGACTCTGTCAAAAATCTATCACGAAGGTATCAATCTATCGACCTGGATAAAGTCCGCGTTGGACGTGGCGGTCTTGGCGCCACATGTCGAGACAAAGCACTCTTTGAGCGACATGTCGATCGCATCGCCGAGCACGGAGACGAGCGTGTCGACAACGTGACTGACTATGTAGTCTTCAATCGGGCGCGGGATCGAGACCGGCAGCGGCAGCTGCATCAAGTTTTGACATTGCTCGCGGATCAAGTTGACGTTTTCAATGCCCATGGCGCCACTACCGACAGAAACACACGATGAGCAAACTGCACGCCACGACGATCCACGATGCACCGAATAAAGATGCCAACCAGCGGCAGCGGCGGGACCTCCTTGTCGAGAATTTCGTCGAGCTTGGACTCGCCCATGGCGTCCGAGACAACCGCGACAACGCCGTGAATGACGAGGTTCTGGTCTTCGTCGCTGAGGTATGGCAGCTGCATGACCGACTGGAGAAACGAAACCATGCGGCCACGGAGCACCTCGCGCTCTTCTTCGGGCAGCGGCTTGGACGTCAAGATGCCTAGCGTTCAATGAGCCAACATCGAAAGCACGTTGCACATAGCATACGGGACCAGTAGGACTTGGGCAAAAACTCCTGCATGGACGAGATGATGCGCTCGACTGCGTGCTCAAATATCTCTTGCTCTTCGTCCTCGTCCATGTACGGCAAGTCCACAATACCATTGATGAGCGTTGCGAGCTTCTTGATCTACAGCCTTTATGAGCGCCAGACACCACACGCCGTGGGGGTACCAGCTTGGACGGCAGCGGCGCGGCTTCTTGTTGCGCCACGCTGCTCGGTGCAACGACGGCGAGGGTTGCGAGCCCTGCTGCCGCCAGCGTCGAGAGCATCGGCGCCGCAGACGGCTTTGGCGCATGGAAGGCGTGGGTCAAGAGCGCTGGGCGCCGACGTGTGGCGGCCAAGAGCCGGCGGGCGACGTGCTTGTGCATCGCAGCTCGTGGAGTGATGTCGCAGCATCATTTGGCGTCCAATTTGCCGCTCTTCCTTGCAAGCAGGGAGTTGCCCGACGTGCTTCATACTATTTGAGGTTTTTGGCTTGCCAGCACGAGGAACCCCAGCTTGGGCGGCGGACAGTGACGAAAATCAATGTTAAGACGATTGCACGGTGCGTAGTTTGTTGATGCAACAATATGTGAAGAGCTTTGCACGCTTGAAAAAGGCAGGTGCGTACCATTGCGGACTGACGTTCTATTGAAGTACTAGTACACTATAAGAGATACACACCTTAGTTCAATATAGTGTGCAAAAAGAGGCCATCTTGATACAAACGTTTTGTGCCTAGTATCAAATCGAATACTATTTCCGTGACGTGCGTCAGGGTAGACGTGGGTATGCAATCCGAATATCTGGGTATGAAGGGAGTTTCCCTATCGCCGGCGACCAACATGGTTGACATTTTTGGCGCTTGCCGCTATTTTGCAAGCGTCATGGCCGATGCGTTCTTCCGTGCTATCGCCGTACCAGCCTACGTCGATTCGACAAGTGAGATAGTCTATAGAGACTACAGGACTATATACTCTGTATCAGCCAGAAGACGATACAGCGACTGTATACGCGTCATCGCAGGCGCGTCCACAAATTGCAGTGCTCGCTCGTTGAAACGGTGACGGGTTGGGCGTTGGGCTGCGTGGACGTGGCACCTTGAGCACTCTACGAATTGCACCATGATGTCCGGGCGATGCAACCGACGGCTGCTCCTGCAAGCCCACCGACACCCCGCGTGCCGGCTGCACACGCCTGCGCTCCTCCAACAGGCCCGACGTTTCACGGGCGCTCACACGTCGTCAGCACTTGTGACAGGCCTCGCTCTCTTGGCGTGTGTAGCATCAAGAGCCCCTCTGCCCACCGAGTGCGAAGCCAGCCACAAAAAGCCGCCGCTGCCCCGCCACCTCGTACGCCATCGCCTGATCTCTCGTTACGTCATGATGCACATGTGGCACTAGGTCGTCGACCTTGCGGCCATGATCAATGGCATCATCGACTTGCCGCAAATGGACGAGCACGAGGAGCAAGAGGTCTTTGAAGATGCTGTCGACAAGATCGTTGCCGCGCTGCAGGACTTTCTCCCAGCGTCGTACTGGACCCGTCCGCACCCTACCACCACATGCAATAGACTCATATTAAAACTGTGACATTGTCTAGGCATTCTCACCGACAAGTCAATTCCTGCCATCGAGCGCGACATGCTTCGGCTGCGCCTCGTCACCTACCTCCAAGACGCGCTGCACTTGGCGTACTTGAGCGTCGAAGACCAACACCTCGTCGTGCACGCCGTCGTTGCGATCGTCGCCGACGCCATGGGGCCGACGACGCTGGCGACGATCGTAGCACAGCCGACGCCGCCGTTGCACTTGGTGGGCATCTTTATTCGGTAGGCTTTCATGCCCGTGCGAGAAATTCGATTTCAAGTGATCGAACTGTTGCGTAGTGGCGCCATGGGCATTGAGAACGTCGCGCACATTCGCGATGCGTTCCAGCACGTCCTCGACTACTCGCTGCCGATTGCGCTTCCCAAGCCGATCGAATATTACATTGTCGACGTGCCCACGGACGCCCTTGTTGGTGTGTTGAACCATGCGATCGAAGCGGCCTTGGTCGACTGTTTTGGCTCCTCGCCGCGCTACGTGGTCGCACGTGCCTCCGACTTCCACGAGGTAAACACATTCGTCCGTTTCTAGTCGAGTCGGCCTGGTGTAGTCGTGATGGTGTTTTGCTGTTGGCGTAGGTGCTGCATGCCAAGATTGTGACGCTCTTGGAGGCGAAAACGCAGCTGCACGTGTGCCCATTGGCACTGCGCCGACGCCTCATCCATGCGCTTGTCGACACGTACTTTAAGCTCTGCGTTAAACCCGCCAAGATCGACGCCGCGATTGCTCCGTTCCTCGTATCGACAAGCTGCGCGCGCCCGATGCGGTCCAGCGTGACTCTAGCGTCCGAGCCGTCGCTGCTGCCTCCAGACGTGCGGCAGCAGCTCTCTGCAGTCGGCGTGGCGACGGCGCCATCGCGCATCAAAGCCCGAGCAGGGACAAGCATCCACGACATGTTATTGCTCGAGAAATGACCATCTTGGTAAAGTCAATGGAACCCAGCAAACGGCAATCGCTAGTATCGCGATGACAATTCATGGGATAGTACTCGTTGTATGAGGACTGCCAGGCTCGTCGAGCTCTCTTCAAAAGAGGATTGACGAATTGTGACGCGGTCCAGCGCCTGGGCTTCTCAACGCAAGCAGCCGCGTTGCCAGTCCGTGTCGTCAGTTGCTGCAATTGGGTGTAGTAGCACTTGCAGCCAGCGCTTCCTCCATGGCGGGAATCTCCCGCGACGGATTGCGCACATCCGAGTGACTAGCGAACAAGGGCATGGATAGCGTCGATGGATCGGACCAAGCTCGCCGACTTGAACGCGACACCACCACCACATAAGGGTACGGGCCAACGCGATGCTTGCACTGATGGGTGTGCTCAAACGTGCAAGCGGTCGTGCGTCGAGTGGGTCGTTTCTGGCGCCAGCGCCACTCTTCCTGGCTCCCAGTCGCCACAACGAGAATCGCCGAGAAGCATGCCGAGCCTCTTTCGCCGCAAGCTCCACGAGACGACGCCCAAGCCGATTCACACGCCGCGCCGCGGCTTTAAAACGTGGATCGCCAAGGTTTTCCAAAGCAGCAAAGCGCCGGCGACGACCAAGCAGTGTACTTGCCGGCGACGGCTCGCGCCCCTTAAAGCCAAGGCCCGCGTCTACGCGACGCCAGTGACCGTCGCTATCCCGATCAAGTACATGCAAGCGCCAAAGAAGACGCACCTTGTGAGTGGTCGCTTGGTGCCCTTCACGCCGCTGCAAGTGTCCAACTGGAAGGACCTGCGGCGCACGTTTGGGACCTTTGTGCCAATCGAGGAGGAGCGTCGCGCTTGTGACTACTGCCAGTGCAAAAGCAACGTCACGCGCGACTCGCTCGATGACGAAGACGACGACGACGAGTACTAGACGCTCCGACGCGAGAATGAGATCTTGTTGAACGTACTATTTACTGCATCGGCAGATTCGGCAAATCGTCCGGGCTCTATCGTGTACTGTAGCTCACGCGGGAAGTGCCAAAGACTTGACTTAGTTCGCTTTGATGCGACAAAGCCTTGTTTAGACTCACAACACAAGCTACGTGTACCTAAATGCGACTGTAGGTCGACGGAAGGAAAGTTTATGGGGAAAGCTTGCCCATATGTGCGAGAAACTTTGGCGCGGCTAAATCTACTACACTAGTCGGTTCGTAGAGTAGAAGCGGGTTAATTTCTTCATCTTGGCACATGTGCATTTTTGTCTGCGTAACCCGTGGAATGGCAGATCGACTAACCGACTGAAAATTTGATGCCCATCACGCTTGTCATGATGCGTGGGCCAATCAGCGCGCGAATTCAAAAGAGCCGGCTGCGATATGCACCAATCACACATCCTCATGGTAACCATCGCGCGTTCGCCGAAGCTTCCAATTGGTGCACACAAAGAATGTTGGTACGTCGGCGGCCATGCGACAGTCAGCGGGACAGCGGGACGTCTCCTACGGTCGTTCGGCGCAGCTGCCGGATGCTGGCACCACCAGAAAGTTGCAGTATCAAATTTGCCATGCCTTGCCTCCTTCCCACGCGATCGTCCGACACCTGCAGCGCCAAGCGCCCGCGCGGCCTCAAGCGATGGTTTCAAACGGTCTTCAAGCCGTCCAGCAGCAAGTGCGCCTGTCGAAAGCCCATCAAACCAACGCGATCCAAGATCAAGGTGTCCAAACCAAAGCCTTGCTACAACCCGGTCTTTGTCGCGATTCCTCTCAAGTACGCCTCGGAGCACAAGCGGTCGCTTGTTGTTGCCGGTCGCCGCGTGCCCTTCACACCGTCCCAAGTCTCCCAATGGAAGGCGCTGCGCAAGGAATCCAGCGTCCTCTTCCCGCCCATCGAAGAAGAGACCTATCTTTGCGACCACTGCTTGTGCAAAAGCAGTGCCACGACTCACGAAGACGACGACGACGACAACGACGAGTACTAAGTTTCTAGATTCAACACACTTTCTTATTTATGCAAGATTCTTGCCACCTCGATCTGTCTCGCACATGCATCCTTGATGCCACGGATCATGTTGAAGTTGGTTGGCCGTAATCCATAAGCGTTTCTTGATCTATCATCGAATGGTCGACGCTATCCGAAGCGCACGGACTCGGTGGACTACTGCTAAAGCGCTGCTCTGCGCTGCTCTAGAATATCTTCGAACAACTCAAACTCAAGTATCTTTTTGGTGCGAGACAACCACCACGGGTAGCAATCATGGAATGCTATCCCTTCCGACCTTGAACTATTGCTGACGGGTGATGGATGCCGACCCGTGACGTGTGCCTGGTGTTTATGCCGTGGCGTACCGCAGGTGCCATCGACTGGCTCTGTGCACACGACACGGTTCGCGATCGACTAACCGGTGGCGAGAGTGCATGTCTTTCCACATACAATGAACGTCTGGCCAATCACGATGCCGTTTTTGGCCCTACCCCTGGGTGGAAGCTCGGAGCGACCATGGCGCTTTCAGCGAACCTTCGGATTGGCCCATCGCACGTGGACAGAGTGTAGGTCTTGGTTAGTCAAGCCAATATGTGACAAGGCGCCACGCGAGCACTGGTGTCGCCGTCAGTATTGCATTTGCCCCCTCGACCACTCACTCACGAGCAATGTTTAAAGTGTTTCGCCGCTCGACGACCGAGCCGACTACAAAGGCAGCGCGCAGCAACAGCGTCAAGGGCTGGTTCCAGCACGTGATCCAGACCACCAAGCACAACAGCAAATGCACGTGCACCAAGCACAAGAAGAAGACGTCTACCAAGCCACGCAAGGTCAAGCCCTGCGTCGTTGCGCCGCTCGTCAAGATCCCGCGCAAGTACGATGGCGACGAGCAGCGCCGCAGCATGTGTGTGGGCGGCGTCCGTGTCCCGTTCTTGCCCGCCCAAGTGAACGCGTGGAAGCAGATCCGCCGGGATTCTGGTGATTTCGCGCCCATCGAAGAGGAGGCGCACCGATGCGACTACTGTCTCTGCAAGAGCGACGTCACGGACGACTCGTTTGACGACGACGACGACGAGTACTAAGCTGATCGCGTCCTATTTATGAAATGCATCCTGCTATTTATGCTTGCTATTTAAACTCGCTTCACAACACGGCAATCGCATAACGTTAATGGGCCAACAACATGGCTTCTAGCACGACGGAGTTGGCGCCAGCACGTGGTCGTTGCACGTTAGCTGCATACGACAAGAAGCGACCTATCGGGCGCGAAACACGGCTTGGTTGAGCTGATGAAAGTCGAAGGGAAGAGAGCTTGACAACAACGCCCAATGGACAAGTTTCGTGGCTCCTATCATGGTTCTTGTCTCGAGCAGTGTACTGAAACCCTGGGATCGCCAACGCGGTGATGGTTTTCGGCAGCGTTTCCGCGATTATGCATGCAAAGTCTTTTCTAAAGCTCGCTGTCTCTGCAGCAGAGGGCGTGGGAGTATATGACTGTTGAAGTCGTGGGTGGTACCCACCGCTTTCTCAGTTTCGTCTTCGACGGCTCGGTCGTCTCGCAGTACGTACTCGTAAAAGGCAACTGCGTGCGAGATGCGCAACGAGGAAGACTGCATATACTGTGCTTTGTATCGACCACGGCAACCATGATCGCTTGCCACTTGTTTTGATCGTCGCGCGTTTCCAAACAAGTAGCTTGCACACACTCAGCACCAATGTTGGTCGTCGGCGCAACCGCTGCTCGAAGCTCGCATTCCATTTTCATTTTCCGATCGGTAGAGACAACATGTTTCGCCGCCGCACGTCCGATGCCAAAGACGTCGCCTCTATGAAGGACGTCGCCTTGGCCACGGACAGCACCGAGGTCAAGGGCTTTAAGCGCTGGTTCAAGACGCTCCGAGTTGCACCAATGACCAAGGGCCGGTGCACCTGCGCAGGATCCGCGCCAGGTCCGCCGCGGCGACGCCGCCGGACGACACACCAGCTGGTCGAGCCATTGGCACTTCCGCGGAAGTACGCGGCCGGGGCTCAGAAGAGCCAACTCGTGAGCGGGCGCCGCGTGCCCTTTCTGCCCGACCAAGTCAACAACTGGAAGGCGATTCGCAAGGCGTTCCGAGACTACACGCCGATCGAAGAAGACCGACCGCTCTGTGACTTTTGCTTGAGCAAGAGTGGAACCACCGAGTGGTCTGTCGAAGACGACGAGTACTGAGAGTGTTGGGGCATATATTTATATACCGCGCGTATGGCTGGGCGGCTATGGGTCGTAGTAGCGTGATGCAATAAGTTCTTCCTCCTGTTGCTCTCCTACTCGTGCCAGTACAGGAACGATTCGAAGGCGTGCTCCGCGGAGACGCAGGACGGCGTCGTTGGTGCACGCAGTCCGTTCGTCGCTGCGTGGACAGCCCCGCCCACGCGGGTCAAGCGCGCAGACAACTGGCTTTGGTTTCGGCCCAGAAGAGCATCCGAGTCTTTGCGCAAGGTCCAATGACTGCGCGCCCTTTTGGAGTCGCACTTGCAGCAACAAGCACTGACAAGCTTGGATTGGCTAGCACTGCGAGCCAATGACGACGGAAAGAGTGTGTTGGCTCAAGCAGGATACATGTCAGCGGCAGAATACTTTGCAGCTCCCAAGGCGCAGCAGAGCGTGTCCCGCATGCGAACAGGGCGGCGATGCTGGAAACCACAGCGCTCCAGAACCCTTTGTCGTCGTTTCTGCGAGGCCGCGCGGCTCAGCGCATTGCGGCGAAGTCTCAGGCGCCATGTACTATTCAAAAAGATGGGTGTTCATTGCTGACGAGGTATTCCACTCGAGCGTGTGCGTGAACACGCAGACGATCGCCACGCGCGCCACCATGAGTGGGGTGGGGTGTATCTCAGACGCTCTGGGATCTGAGCACCATTGAAACGCATTGCGTAGCTTCCTCTGTGCATTGTGGTGACGCCGCAACAGCAGTCACGAGGTTACACTTGACTACACCTTGGCTTGCGAGTCGTCCGCGAAACCAGGTCGGGTTCGATCCTAGAAAGGCGCGGCCGCGTCGTGGGTGCGTGTTTGGATGCGGCGTTCCTACCTTGGCGTATGTCTAAACACACACCATTTTGTGCCATACCATTGCTGCCATTGGACGAATGTAACACGGTACAGTTGCGTGCTCCTAGCTTTCTCAAACAACAACAAGAAAAGCGCACCTATTTCAATTTCCGCACCATTACGTGGCCAATTACACGGCGACCACGTGGTCTTTGGCAACCAAATGACCAGAGCCTCTGCCGGCGCCGTAGCGTTCCGGCGCGCCAGACCCCGTTAGCACCGAGTTCGGTAGCGCTGGCTTGTGTGCTCTGCCGACATCTTCATTTCCCAACTTGCTAGCATGCGCGTCGCCACTTTCCTCGCATCGGCCATTGCGTGCTCGACTGTCGCTGCCCGCTCGATGGCCGACGACCTGGTCCAGCAGCTTTTCGAGCTGCACAACCAAGAGCGCCAGAAGAACGGCGTCGCGCCTTTCGAGTGCCTCGACTCGCAGCTCAGCCAGCTCAGCTTGGACCACGTCAAGTACGAAGTCTCGATCGACAACATCAACCACGACGGCTTCAGCGGTCGCTGCAAGAAGGTCGGCAACGTCGCTTGCGGCGAAAACACCTTGTACGACTTCAAGGGCGACGCAGCCAAGTTCACGCAGAGCTGGATGAACTCGCCGGGCCACCGCAAGAACATCTTGAACGGCGCCTACAAGCACGTGGGCTTTGCGGTGGAGAAGGGCCCGAGCGGCAAGTGGTTTGCGACGTCCATGTTTACCGACACGAACCCGCGCACGGACGTGTGCGGCGCCAAGCCCGGTCCCGTGGCGCCCACCGATGCGCCGTACACGCCCAAGCCGACGGCGCGCCCATTGCCGACGGCCAAGCCCACGGCACGCCCGCTGCCGACGGGGCCGCCGATCTCGACGACGACCAAGCCGACGAAGCGCCCGACGCCCAAGACGCCGACGCCGATTCCGTACACGAAGCGCCCCACAAAGCGCCCGACCACCGCCCCGACGTATGAGCCTTCGGACGAGCCGTCGGACGACCCGAGCTACGACCCGACCGACGCGCCGTCCAGTGACGTGGTCAAGCAGCTCTTCAAGTTCCACAACGAAGAGCGCCAGAAGAACGGCCTCAAGCCCTTCTCGTGCCTCAACTCGAAGCTGAGCTCGCTCTCGATGGACCACGTCAACTATGAGATCTCGATCGGCGACATCAACCACGACGGCTTTAGCGAGCGCTGCCAGGATGCCGGCAACTATGGCGGCTGCGGCGAAAACACGCTGTACGACTACCAAGGCGACGCGCGCGTCATGACGACAAGCTGGATGAACTCGGCCGGCCATCGCGCCAACATCCTCAACCGCGACTACAACCACGTGGGCTTTGCGGTCAAGAAGGGCGGCGACAACCGGTACTATGCGACCGCCATGTTTACGCAGGACAGCCGAGCGTGCCAATAGACACATATCTCTTGTTTAATGTATCGCGTATTTTGCTATAACCCTTCGATCTGTGGGCAGAAAATCGACTTTGCCCTTGGAGCAATCTTCGAATAGTGCAACCTCAAGTGCAAACTGCAACTTGGTCCAGTGGGTCAATCAATACCTCATTGAGCGACTTCCGTTGGGTCGTTTGCCCTTGTAGAAGGCTCAAGTTGTGTCATCCAGCGGTTGCTACAATGCCAATGCGAGGCGAAAAGAGCCGTGGCAATTCGAACGGGGTTCGCACCTTGCGTACTCGCTCCATGCATTACCCTTAAGATAGAGTGGCCCCTGTTTACACACTACTTCCTGCATGAGCGTCATTGCCAGAGAGAGCTGGAGTCCCATCCGCATTCGAATGCGCCGTCTGAGTCCCACGGCACGTTCGATTGGTCGACGCATAGCCGACGCCGCGTATTTACACGACGATGTTGGCTGCTCTACGCCCAGCGGGACGCGCGGAAAGCTCGCCACGTTCGCTGCACTGCGCCCGTCTCGCCGCTGGAGAGGGTGCATGATCGATCCCATTTTAAAATTGACCAACGCGTTCGCAGCATGCGGATCATTGTCGCTCTCTCGGCGCTCGCCGCTGCGTCCGTCAGCGCACGTTCGATGGCCGACGATCTTGTCCAGCAGCTTTTTGACTTGCACAACCAAGAGCGCCAGAAGAACGGCGTCGCCCCGTACGCGTGCCTTGACTCGCAGCTCAGTGAGCTCAGCATGGACCACGTCAAGTACGAGGTCTCGATCGACAACATCAACCACGACGGCTTTAGCGAGCGCTGCAACAAGGTGGGGCAGGTAGCCTGCGGCGAAAACACCCTGTACGACTTCAAGGGCGACGCGGCCAAATTCACGACGAGCTGGATGAACTCGGCGGGCCACCGCAAGAACATCTTGAACGGCGCGTTCAAGCACGCGGGCTTTGCGGTGCAGCAGTCGCCCAAGTCCGGCAAGTGGTTTGCGACGGCCATGTTTACCGACTCGAACCCCAACCCCAACGCGTGCGGCGGTCCCAAGCCGACGCCCAAGCCCACGAAGAAGCCCACGAAGAAGCCCACAGTGGTCCCGACGACCGACCCGACGACCGCACCGCCGCTGCCCAAGCCGACCAAGAAGCCAACAACCAAGCCGACACTGCCACCCACGGAGGCTCCGACCGACGACCCCGACGACGGAGGCTCCGATACTGACGAGCCCACGACCGCGCCACCGCTACCCAAGCCGACCAAAAAGCCGACCAAGAAGCCAACGCTACCGCCCACGGATGCTCCGACCGACGCCCCGGACGACGGTGATGAGCCCACGACGGCGCCGCCGCTCCCCAAGCCGACCAAGAAGCCGACCAAGAAGCCGACGGCCAAGCCCACGACCAAGCCTGACGACAAGCTATCGCAGCTCTTTGACTACCACAACGCCGAGCGCAAAAAAGTGGGTCTCCCACCCTTCGAGTGCTTGGACACGAAGCTGAGCGCCCTTGCCCTGGAGCATGTCAAGTACGAGATCAAGCTCGGCGACATCAACCACGACGGCTGGCTCGAGCGCTGCGCGGCCGCGGGCGCCGACCTCGCCAAGGGTGGCAAGTGCAGCGAAAACACTTTGTGGGACTACGACGGCATCCCCAAGTCGATGACCGAGGCGTGGATGAGCAGCTCGGGGCACCGCGCCAACATTGTGAGCCGCGACTTCAACCACGTTGGCTTTGGCGTCGAGCAAGGTCCGGACAAGCGCTGGTTCGCGACGGCCTTGTTTACCAAGGACACGCGCGGGTGCCCCTAATTCCGTTGCGGAACCAAACGTCACTTGAAAAATATATATGTATTACGTGCTTCGCATTCGCATCGAGCTACAAAGACAAGCTGCATTCTTTAGACGATATTGTGCATTTCCATCACCAACCCTAAGCCTCGTCGTTAACGATACTTCAACCAAAAAAGCCATCGCATTTGACAAGGCTTTTCGAATGCCAACCGCGCCTGTAGCGTTCGGCACAAGGACCAATAGCCGTGATATGGTGGGTACAACGCCTCCGATTCTCTCGCAACGCAGATGAGATATGCGATGTACCCACGACCGGTCACAACGCTGCAACTTGGACCCATAACCAGGAGCCAACCACCAACACAAAGCGTACACAAAGAATCGTGTGCTTTTCTGCATCGAATCAAGGAGATACATTGATGCCCTTGATCGAATCAATGCACAAAGAGTCTTCTCATCCTGTTACCGCGCGTGTCGTGCTGGCCAACGCTGCAAAATGGAGGTCGTGCGCCAGTCGATGTGTACGCATCGAACCTGCTTACCACCGAACTCATGCTGCGGCGGCATGAAGGTGCAGCTCAAGCGCCTGTCAAAAGCGCCAAGAAACGATCGTCGGATCCGCTTGCTGCAATAGAACATGCTCCTACTGCGTTGGTCACGCTTCGATTGGGACGTTGTGCCGGAAGCAAGACATCTGCCTAATGATACCTCGAGAGTAATGCTTCTGGGCCACCAAGAGGACTCCATGCGATGGGATGGAAGCAGCTGTTGCGTGCACCACACAATTTATTGTCGAAGCGCGTACTCGAGAGGGCAGGCAGCGCCCACGAGAAGCACGACGTGAGCGAAAGCATCTTGAATTTGACATCGAAGCATAGCACGAGCTTGGAAAGGATCGCTATATTTCGCTGCAGAGAGGAATCTCGGCCGTCCTCAACGTGGAGACCCAGCCCACCAC
>NW_012156428.1:50509-81820 GCF_000151545.1 Saprolegnia parasitica CBS 223.65
GGCTGGCCATCGCAAGAACATTCTCGGCAGCGACTACAACCACGTGGGCTTTGCGGTCAAGAAGGCGTCGGACGGCAAGTACTACGCGACGTCCATGTTCACCAAGGACAGCCGCCCGTGCGCCTAAGCATGTTTGAGGATGATGTGTGTGTCCATGAATATATTGTATTGTTGAAGTGATGTGATGTTGATTGCAGCACAGTGCCTTATATATCGTATCGTTGCCACTGCAACTGCGATGCAACACAGAGTTTGGCTCGACGAATAGGCCCCGTTCGGGTGAGCTGGTATCGACTGGCGCGCTCATGTCAACTAATGTCAACTGCGCGCAACATTGCAAAAGACCAAATGGAGACTCCCTCCGATACCTCCATATGCAATACCCACGCACAGCTTTTTGCGTACGTCGAGACGAAAGCAGCGAGACGGTCCTCCATGATTGCCAAAATTAAGCACATCGTCATGGCAAAGCTCGGCGCGTTGGACGCACGGCAGCCAGGACCATCGACGAGCAGACCACCAAGGCGCAGAGGGAACACGGATGCGTCCTGGCATGGGCAAGCGCGTTACTAGTACAAAAGATCCCTCGCCACCTCGGTTAAAAATGATCCCAACATTATCCAACATAATATTCAACGCAAGCCAATACATAGCGTGTTGAGCCTTCATAATACTAGACAGACGGGTCGCTTGCGAGGGCGGCTTGCGTCGGCCTGTCTGGCCGTGGACCGGGCTTCGCGCGCCGCTAAGCGCGATGCCTTCGTCTGTGACTTCTTGATGTTGGCGACTGGCGGCGGCGCGGTCTCGTCGGGCGCAAAGAGGTCGATGGCCGGCGGCGTCAGCTTGGTCTTCTTGAGTGCCTGGACGCGGCCGTCGAGGTTCCGTTTGCGCTTCTCGCGGAAGGCAGCGCGCTCTGCCTCGTCGCGCTGGACCTTCCCCGGATCCGCAGTTGCCACGTCATTACGCGTTGCAGAGGACCTTCCAGAAGGCATAGAAGCTTGCCCGGACGTCCATTGGCCGATTTGCCGTCTTCTGCAAAGCTTACGTGGGAACACGAAATGACCTGATTTCAGATCCAGATCGTAGCTATATCAGGACGAGATCCACGATGACCAATATGGCTGGCATCCTCCCGGGGATATCCAGGACGTTTTTGGTTTGAACAACCAAAGACCGTTTGGACATTGTCAAACGTTGCTGTTAGACTTGGCAAGTGTTGAAAAAACACTTCCGGCGTGCTTCGTACACTGGCGGTTGAAATTCGGTGCTTTGCTTGGTACGACCCGACGCCTTGTAATCAGCAAACACAATTCTCGAATGGTTTCCATTCTACAGTCTTGTGGCTCTTACAGGCTAGGTTGTGCGGAGAAGCACCACTCAACAACCAAGTGTGCGGAACACTTTTTTTTCATTTTTTTTCATTTTTTCTCTTTTTTCTCTTGGCCCGCGCCACCCGGTTGCAAAGCGACCACAATTGTGTTGGAACATGCAATCGTCGAGACTAGACACAGGGATAGAGGACGCCGTGGAGAGTGCGGAGAGAGAGGTCGCGTCGCCGTCCGAGCCGTGCAGCGGAACACGAGGCGCGATCCAAGATTTATTTATGGCACATGCCACAAATAAGAGCGGAGTGCCATTTTTGAACCACCGCCCGCGAGCCGACGCAACTCGGCCGCCAATCTCGCGTTTGAAATGAAATCGCCCATACTTGGCACATTGACAGAAGACACTTTCGGGAGCAGAGCAGACCACGCTACGCCGCCACTGCGGTCTTATAACGCGAGCAATGGTCAACAACGCACAGATAGCATTGCTCTTTAAGCGTTAAAAAGCAAATTGCCAGATTGGCGATGGGCGGTTTAATTGGGCTGTTGGACGATTTATGGCTTTGCTCTATTGAAAATTTATATCCTATGAAATCAAATACGGGTCCTGCCCATCAGTTGCCGAGAGGTCCAATATTGAATTCTATTCCGGCGCGGCGCTCCAGGGCGCAGGAACGACGCTTGCTTGGCTGTCTACAGCCACTCACTTCGACGTTTCGCCGCGTCGTGCCGCCGACCGCCACTCCTCGCCAGGTATCTCTACCTTGCGCAGCCCGCGCCCGCGCGCCCGAACCTCCGACGCCATGCCGAGCGACGCAGGACGCCAGGTCGCTCCCGCCACGGCCTCTCGCACCACGGTCGCTGCATCGATCGCCGCAACAGTCGCTGCCGGCGCCACCTAGGCCCAAGAGCGCGTCCGCCACGTGTGCCCACCTTACTGCCAGTGCAGCCGAGCTCCTAGCGCTAGTGTGCGCTACTGAGATCGTACGACTGTCCGTGGTAGCTGCGCCATTGCCGACGCTGTGCAACGTGCATCCATCCAAAGAAGGACACATCGCCGCGCGACGTTGTCAAGGTATGCTTGCGCTATTGTGTCTCGGGACTGTGTTGACCTCTTGTTGCTCATGTAGACGTGACCTGAGGACGCGCCGCCTGAGCAGGTCCGCGCGACAGCCACTGCTGTCCATGCGCCGTCGCCCCTTGTCCGTGGACACGCCGATTGCTGCTGGTCCCGTCATGACACGGTCAAGGTTAGCCCCTTGCCGAGCATGCGTAAGCAGGCGCCTGCACAGTGCACGCGTAGCAAGTGCAGTTATGGCAAGACCCTTAATCATCAAGTCGTAAATATGTGCATTACATGTATCGCAGCCGTAGCTTGGAGCACGAGTGCTCGATCTCGAGAACTTGCCAACCGCGGAACGCGATCGCGGAGTCGTCGTGCGAGCGCCAGACTCCCCAAACAACCAAGCTTCAGAGCACTGGCGGCGAGGCCGCAACCGGTGACGTGTTGAAGAGCGCCTAGAGCCTGGAATGGCGCACGACAGTAGCTATATACACCAGTGCGCGTACGTTCCAACGTGGCAGGCTCCTCGGAGAGCGCCGCGTCAGCCACATCGAGCGCACGACGCCGCTCTGCTGCTCGTACGCGTTCCAAGAGCGCACCAAGAAGATGCAAACGTCACATTACTAGTACATACCAGTGACAACACACGACGGTGCCATGGTGCGTCTCCCGCGGCCCTTCTTGGCTCAGCGTCACGCTGGAGGCGGCGCCGTGGTTCGGGTGGTCCTGAACCACACAAATGACTTGTGACAGCCGGATACAAGGCGGAGTCATCCGGGCGGGCGGCTCGACTCCAGCAGCTCGTCCGGATGAGTCCAACTGCCTGCCGGATGCGTCCAACAGCCTGCCGGATGCGTCCAACAGCCTGCCGGATATCACGTCCAACAGCCTTCCAACATTTTGTCCAATCAGATGCGTCGCCGTTACCCAAATGCTGCCTTCTGATTGGTCAGCTCTGTCCTCTGATTGGTCGAGCCATAAGTTTCCCTGCCAATGAAACACGGTAGTTGCATGCCACCTAAGCGTCGTCATCAAGGCCACGACCCAGTCGCCTCGCACGAATTGGAAAAAAATGTAATAAAATGAATTCCACGTTCTTTTCCCTCTCTTTCTTTATACGCTGGTGCCATAAAACAAGACATTCCCAATTAAATGGCATTTTGCCTGAATATTGTGCTGCAAGACTCGAGTTTGTGAGACTGGTTACCGTATATGGCCGGTGCGCCGAGACAAACGCTGGCAGCCTCGGGCGTTTGTGCGAGGAGTGCGGACGATGGCCTCGACCCTTGTCGCGCTCGTGGCGTTTCAGGCATCCGGATCAATAACCGGACACCAATAGCAAGGGCAATTTCAAAATGGCTGCCGCGACGACGACACGGCCGCCGGCGCAGCAGTGCGCGCGTCATCTCGCGGCGCAGAGCCAAGTGGCGCTCGTCTCGAGCGCGTCACACTTGATGTCCTGCTGCTTGCACACGGCACCGAGACCGCCGCGACGACATCACGAACCTCTCGCCCGCCACGAACCTCTCGCCCGCCGCGAACCTCGTGGTCGACGTCGCGTCAGATGCGATCTGTGCTCGAGCTACCTGCGATTTGAGCTTCTCGGGCGGTCACCAACAGTACTCATGGTCCACGGCGTGCTTCGCTGGACCTCGTTCTTCCAGGTGTCGACGCGGCGCTGGTCCACGTTTGGCACAAGGTACTTCGACGCGACTCGAGTCTCACAGAATACCTAGGCTCCGGACTCGAACGAGGTTCCTCGTCTGCCGATGTAGGTGGATTTCTTCCTCCATCCATGTCGTGCTTGTCGCAGGAAAAAGCATGCGCGCGCTCGCTTCGGACCAGCTCTATACAGCCTTCATGCGGCTCTTGAGCAGTCGCCTCTGCCGCGGACCAAACGCACGACGAAGGACACCGACGCGGTTCTCTACAATTAGCCCTCGCTCGCTGGTACCCGCGCCTGCGCACGATCTTGCCGGTGCGCCGTTCGACCGAGACGCTCGAGACCAAGATTGTTGCGCTCGTCCGATCCTTCTCGTGCTCTCGCACCAAGCGCTTGTCGTGCAAGGACGCCTTTGCGGGCGAGTGGGCGCGCCTCAAGGCCTGGCTCGTGTCGACCTTGCGCCGTCGGCTGCGAAGTACGATGAGATGGTGCCGACGGTGCACGACCACGTCGATGGACTTTCTGTGTGGTGCAGAGTCTCACCGACGGGTACCTCAAGGGCACTCGGTCGGAATTCTTGCAGCACGTCCCGGCCCAAGGCGCCGAGGAAGCCGAGCACGTTTCGCGCGCCGGTCGAGCACACTACGATCTCGAGGCTGACGAGAGCACGTTGACGGTAGTGAGCACTGCGCCAAGACAAAGATCCTTTCGCACGTCATGACCTACGTCCCGTTTATTCTATCGCTCCGCCTCGGCGACGCGCATCACAGCGTCCATGCGCAAGGTCGGTGTAGATGATGGAATCGTGTATGTACACGAACGGCCTCTGCACGCTCCTCGAAGCGCGAATCGAAGCACTGTCAAAGAAGCTCGATGCGTACGACCACAAGCGCGCAGGCGTCGTAGTCTGCCTCGGGTCGCGGACACGAACAAGGCCGAACGTCAGCTGCGGCTTTTCGCGTCGCTCTCGATCGTGTCCAAGGCCGTCCAGTGCGCACTTGTCGCTGCTCATGCTTGCGGTCCAGACCTGACGACGTCCGTTGATTCTGGACGATTCTGCATGGCGGCGACGACGGGCGAGACGTTTCACTACCGCATGGGCACCGCATTTCGTGTTTCGGTCGTCGTCAAGGGTCTTGGTATCGCTGCGCGCAAGCAGCATCTGGTCATTCTGCGCCTCGAGGAAGCGAGAAGAGTTCCAACACGGACGCCCGCCAAGGCGCCTTGTCCGTCATGGAGTGCTTCGGCGAGCGCCTCGGCTTTCTCTTGGAGATGATTGTGAGTGTAATTCTCCCGATGCTCCTCGAGTCGTTTGCGGACATGTGCGCGGCCGTGCGCGAGGCCGCAAGCGGCACGTCCCAAGGCCTGCTTCATGCGCAACCTCTCGGCGCACGGTGTGAAGCTCATTCTGACTTCCGGTTTCTGCCTACGATCTTGCATGCTCTCGACGATCCGGCGTGGCGTATGAAGCAAGCTGCCATCGACGGTGCCAAGGCGTCGTGCGCTTTCCCGAGCCGGTTCGTCGAGCCAAACTCTGTGTTGCATCGCAGTTGCAGTGGCAACGATACGATATATAAGGCACTGTGCTGCAATCAACATCACATCACTTCAACAATACAATATATTCATGGACACACACATCATCCTCAAACATGCTTAGGCGCACGGGCGGCTGTCCTTGGTGAACATGGACGTCGCGTAGTACTTGCCGTCCGACGCCTTCTTGACCGCAAAGCCCACGTGGTTGTAGTCGCTGCCGAGAATGTTCTTGCGATGGCCAGCCGAGTTCATCCACTGCGTCGTCATGCCTTGGGCGTCACCGTCGTAGTTGTACAGAGTGTTTTCAGCACACGCGCCGTTGTTGCCGGCCTGCTTGCAGCGCTCGCTAAAGCCGTCGTGGCTGATCTTGCCGACGCGGATCTCGTAGTTGACGTGGTCCATCGAGAGCGAGCTGAGCTTGGTGTTGAGGCACGAGAAGGGCTTGAGGCCGTTCTTCTGGCGCTCATCGTTGTGGAACTTGAAGAGCTGCTTGACCACGTCGTCGGCGCCCGGTGCGTCCGTTGGGGCGTACGTCGGGCGAGGCGTCGGCGCCGTGGACGGGCGCTGGGTCGGAGCCGTCGTCGGACGCTGGGTGGGAGCACGGGTCGGGCAAGGCTTGGGCGTCGTGGTCGGGCGCGGCGTCGGCGACTTGGTGTAGGGGATCGGCGTCGGCGTCTTGGGCGTCGGGCGCTTCGTCGGCTTGGTCGTCGTCGAAATCGGCGGCCCCGTCGGCAACGGGCGCGCCGTGGGCTTGGCCGTCGGCAATGGGCGCGCCGTGGGCTTGGCTGTCGGCAATGGACGCGCCGTCGGCTTGGGCGTGTACGGCGCATCGGTGGGCGCCACGGGGCCGGGCTTGGCGCCACACACGTCCTTGCGCGGGTTCGTGTCGGTAAACATGGCCGTTGAAAACCATTTGCCGCTCGGGCCCTTCTCCACTGCAAAGCCCACGTGCTTGTAGGCGCCGTTCAAGATGTTCTTGCGGTGGCCCGCCGAGTTCATCCACTGCGTCGTCATGCCTTGCGCCTCGCCGTCGTAGTTGTACAAGGTGTTTTCGCCGCAAGCGACGTTGCCGACCTTCTTGCAGCGCTCGCTGAAGCCGTCGTGGTTGATGTCGTCGATCGAGATCTCGTACTTGACGTGGTCCAAGCTGAGTTGACTCAGCTGCGAGTCGAGGCACTCGAAAGGTGCGACGCCGTTCTTCTGGCGCTCCTTGTTGTGGAATTCAAAAGCTGCTGGACGAGGTCGTCGGCCATCGAATGGGCGGCGACCGTCGAGCACGCAAGGGCCGTAGCAAGAAGTGTCGCGATGCGCATGGTGTTGTTGGTGGTGTGGGGAGGACAAGGGAAAAGGTAAAGTGAGCGACTTGATCGATCGCGGTGGCAAATCCGACAGACACGCGAGGGTGGCACCTGGCTGACGGGAAGCGTCGGTGCTGCCACGTGGATGCGTGTGTGTCACGGCGTTGACCTCTGTATGGCGATCGCAACGCCATGCGTTGGATCTCAAATTTAGCTTCTCAGTGGTTTCGCCGCACCGGATGTTGTTGTGAAAAGCCTTGGTGTGTGGTGGGCTGGGTCTCCACGTTGAGGACGGCCGAGATTCCTCTCTGCCGCGAAATATAGCGATCCTTTCCAAGCTCGTGCTATGCTTCGATGTAAAATTCAAGATGCTTTCGCTCACGTCGTGCTTCTCGAGGGCGCTGCCTGCCCTCTCGAGTACGCGCTTCGACAATAAATTGTGTGGTGCACGCAACAGCTGCTTCCATCCCATCGCATGGAGTCCTCTTGGTGGCCCAGAAGCATTACTCTCGAGGTATCATTAGGCAGATGTCTTGCTTCCGGCACAACGTCCCAATCGAAGCGTGACCAACGCCGTTTCCTACAGTAGGAGCACGTTCTATTGCAGCAAGCGGATCCGACGATTGTTTCTTGGCGCTTTTGACAGGCGCTTAAGCTGCACCTTCATGCCGCCGCAGCATTAGTTCGGTGCTAAGCAGGTTCGATGCGTACACATCGACTGGCGCACGACCTCCATTTTGCAGCGTTGGCCAGCACGACACCCGCGGTAACAGGATGAGAAGACTCTTTGTGCATTCATTTTATCAAGGGCATCAATGTATCTCCTTGATTCGATGCAGAAACGCACACGATTCTTTGTAGTACGCTTTGTGTTGGTGGTTGGCTCTTGGTTATGGGTCCAAGTTGCAGCGTTGTGACCGGTCGTGGGTACATCGCATATCTCATCTGCGTTGCGAGAGCGTCGAATGTGTGGTCTTTCTGAGTGTGGGGTCGAATTACCGCCGTCTGCCCTCTTTGGGCCGTGGCCTGTGAATCAGACAGGCTATAACGTCATGGTATCGCTTGCTTGGGGACGACGTTGTGAGAGTTGCAGGCGTACAAGCAGATTTGTGTGCAAATTATGCTTGATGTTATGTACCAGCAAGGGATAAAAACCCTTGGGTACCTCACCATGGGATCATTTTGTTGCTTGCACTCAACTACTAGACATATGAGGTTTTGGGCAGAAGCGGCGCGTCTTCGTCGACGTTGGCGTCGTTGTCGTTCCAGAGCAAGACGTCGCGGACATGCCAGCCGGGAAACCGGAGGACGAATAGATGCAAAAGGTAATAGCACGTCGCAAGATTGCCCACGATCACGAGCCCGACGCTCAGTGCAGCAGCAAAGAGCTTGGCGTCGCGGCCTTCGCGCACGAGGATGTACGTGAGCACCAAGCACTGTCCTGTCCACACGTTCACGAACGTCGCGTAGGCCCACGCGTCGCCCTGGATCGTCGCCCAGCCGGTCGCCAACGGCTGCGCCTGTACACAGTAGACAAGGAGCCCGAGGTAGCCGAGAAAGGCCAGGAGCGCCAGACCGATGAACGTGCGGCGGGACGCCGACGTGCTGTCGATGGGCGGGAACGCCGTGCGCACGGGCAAGACGGCGGCGCGCAATGTGCTGTCGCTGGAAAGGATGAGCCAGATGAAGACGGCGACGCTAAAGGCGTTGCCGAGGACGATCGCGCCGAGGGCCAAGCCGATCTTGGCGGGCAGCGTCGACGCTCGGAGCCACAAGTAGGGCACCGAGAAGAGGAGGCCGGCGCTGTAGTCGACGAGGCCGCTCAGCGCCCATGGGCTACCGAGCATGCGCGCAACGCTGTCGATGGGCGACGTCGTCGCAAGCGCGTGGACGAGGACGAACGCCACGTAAACGGTCGGGACTGCGAGCGCCGCTGCCACGAGGTGCTTGAGCATGGCAAAATGGACGAATGGGGTGCTTTGGCCAATCAAACGACAATAGCGTCTGTATTTTAGCCAATCAGAATTGGCCATCATCTCCAGGCAGCTGCTCAAGTGTCGTCGTTGGGTCATCTTGACACAGGGATGCCGAATCACGCATGCGATGTAGTACAACAGTCCATATACCGGTAGGTACAAGTCGACGGCGGAACTACGCGTAATTGTATTATATGGACCACGTCGGAGCGACGCAGTGGCCTCAACCAAAGACGTGACCGCGAGACGCGGCGGTGAGCTCTCGAATCTCAATGGCCAATAACCACAAAGCGGAAAGCTCAAGCGTCTACTACAAAGCGATTGCAGCAATCTTTCAGGAAAGGAGCGACGAGGAATGCAATGGATTCTTTGTCTCGTGCAGCCATCGATATCCAAATTGGGTTCAAAGTCGAGTTTCAACGCATTGTGAATCGCAAAAGGGTTGCATGATCATGGAGGTCGTCGAGTTTGGCGATCGCATCGCGCGCTGGGTTGATCTAGCAGTACTAAGCTAACGTCTTAGATCGCAAGACGAAATTGAGGGCACGAAGCAGTGCATAGAAGATCTCGGCCGATGCATATTCCAGACTATGAGACATTACCGCAATGCAAGGTTGCGTGCAGCCCGAGAACCTCCTCCGCATCACACAGTGGTTGCACGAGTCGCGCAAAGACGATGCAAAGCCCTGCGTACACACTGAGAATTACAGCTATAATTCCGCGATGCCCAGCTCGGTTGCCTCATTCGGATTGTCGAGTTGGTTGATTTTGGCATACTCATCGTCAAAGTCAAAGCCCGGCATTTGCTGTTTAGTATCATACTACTATACAGCAAATGCCGGACTTTGACATTTATCGTGTTCCCTTGCTTTTCGAGCAGGCCAAAGGCACTGCATACACGATTTTTGCTGTCGATGAGCACTTCTTCAAACGTGCAAGCAAGTCGAACTAATGCTGCGGCCGCATCGTGTCGTGGTGTCGACAGCATGTCTCGTGTCTTCCACACACAAAGAACGATCGCCGGATCCACTTGCTGTGGTGGAAGCGAGCTATGATAGGATGCGGGTTACGCTTGGATTCTGACGCGGGGGGTGTCGTCACATACTGGACGAAGCACATCTGGTGGCGAGTCACCACGAGTGTTGGCAAATGCTCGGGATGATACATCCAATGACCATTAATGAACGACTAGTTTGACCAGACTAATCTCTGTGTCGTGCTGCGACGCGCCACAAATCGAAGGTGGGCGACGGATGTAGTCATTATTGTCCAGTGTCGCCTCTACCCAATCTGATTTCAGCTGGTTTTCAGTGACACGGTCAACACAAGTTGTCAGCACGATGAAACGCTCACCCACGTGGCAGCACCGACGCTTCCCGTCAGCCAGGTGCCACCCTCGCGTGTCTGTCGGATTTGCCACCGCGATCGATCAAGTCGCTCACTTTACCTTTCCCTTGTCGTTCCCACACCAACAACAACACCATGCGCATCGCCACTCTTCTTGCTACGGCCCTTGCGTGCTCGACGGTCGCCGCCCATTCGATGGCCGACGACCTCGTCCAGCAGCTTTTTGAACTCCACAACAAGGAGCGCCAGGCCAACGGCGTCGCACCTTTCGAGTGCCTCGACTCGCAGCTGAGTCAACTCAGCTTGGACCACGTCAAGTACGAGATCTCGATCGACGACATCAACCACGACGGCTTCAGCGAGCGCTGCAAGAAGGTCGGCAACGTCGCTTGCGGCGAAAACACCTTGTACAACTACGACGGCGAGGCGCAAGGCATGACGACGCAGTGGATGAACTCGGCGGGCCACCGCAAGAACATCTTGAACGGCGCCTACAAGCACGTGGGCTTTGCAGTGGAGAAGGGCCCGAGCGGCAAATGGTTTGCGACGTCCATGTTTACCGACACGAACCCGCGCAAGGACGTCTGCGGCGCCAAGCCCGGCCCTGTGGCGCCCACCGATGCGCCGAACACGCCCAAGCCGACGAGCCCGACGACAGTCGAGCCCACTCCCCGCCCGTTGCCGCAGCCCACGAAGCGCCCCACTATGGCACCGACACTGGCGCCCACCGAGGCACCCTCGGATGACCAGTCGGACGAGCCGTCGGACGAGCCTTCGGACGCCCCAACGGACGCGCCGGGCGCCGACGACGTGGTCAAGCAGCTCTTCAAGTTCCACAACGAAGCGCGCCAGAAGAACGGCCTCAAGCCCTTCTCGTGCCTCAACACCAAGCTCAGCTCGCTCTCGATGGACCACGTCAACTACGAGATCCGCGTCGGCAAGATCAGCCACGACGGCTTTAGCGAGCGCTGCCAGCAGGCCGGCAACAACGGCGCGTGTGCTGAAAACACTCTGTACAACTACGACGGTGACGCCCAAGGCATGACGACGCAGTGGATGAACTCGGCCGGCCATCGCGCCAACATTCTCGGCAGCGCGTACGACAACGTCGGCTTTGCGGTCAAGAAGGCGTCGGACGGCAAGTACTACGCGACGTCCATGTTCACCAAGGACAGCCGCCCGTGCGCTTAAGGATTTATCGATTCTATTTCTATGACGTCGTCCATCTCGCACTTTAAACATGGTACTAGTATTGAGAATGTGAACCTGCAGTTGCTTTCTTGCACCAAAAACGAGTGTTTTCAACATGTACAAGTGCAAGAGGACTGCTATATCGTGTTGTCAACATCGATTTTGAAGCACTATGCCCTCTTGGACCCTTGTGAAATTGTGAGGAGGGATGGGACTTGTGGTGCCGAGCTTGACCATCGCTCTAGCGGAACTGTTGAATCGCGTTTTTTCGCGGCATTAAAGTCGTCGTGCGCTAGTACACTGGGCTTAGGGGTATCCAAAATGACAAATCTGGATGAAATTGTCGGTCGTTTCGCTGTCGCGGCGCGTGTTCCTCATTAAACGCATGCATAAACACAGCATGTAGTCTGCATACTCTCTGGTGACTCTGCATCATGCAGAGTCGCCAGAGAGGAAGTGCGACCATAGACCGATAGAAGGACCTCTTGCGAGGAAGCTTGCAAATTTGCACCGAAAGGTACTTATCTCGTTTCGACTAACTAAACGACTAAAGCTAGCCACACGCAACATAGATGACGTGGCAGTCCACTATGTCGTCTTCCAGCGAGCGACATCGTGCAACAGGACAAATCAGAATCAGCAAGACGCAGTACAAAGGAACGACCGACGCACGATAGAATCGTACCGGGACCCCACCACGATTACTTGGTACCTGAGATGAATTCAAGGGTGCACGTGTAAAGTGCGCGGCCAGTCCAGCCAAATTGCGAGCGAACTCACGGTCGTTTTCGGCAGGCAGAGCCAAAAACCAGTGAATTCTGATGCATTTTTCTTCCAGCGCCGGTCGCGGTCTCCACACCCGATTTTCGAGTCTGGAGAGCCTAACGGAGGGAGGATTTTTCAGCCGGCGACCGTGCGTCGCAAAATTAAAATGACCAATCACGTCACGAAAGACCATCATGCGAAACGTCCGGCGTTGCTCGATTTTAACTTTGAAACCTCCTATTTTAACTTTGAAACCCCCTGTTTTAACCTTGAAACCGATGGTGACGCCCGCCGTGGAACTCGGACACAAGGCGAGGGTAGAGCCGTCTCCCAGAAAATAGGCAGCTGTATTGAGTTACTCCGCAAAGCAAAAGATGGAGTGAGCTGAGGAGGCGAGTTTCAGCGTGAGCACTCGGAGAAACGCCGATAAAAGATATGCCGAGGCGTTGCTTCTGGACTAATATTGTCCTTAGTATGTGATACGTAGATGAAGATAGATATATCTTCCAGCGAGTCGCTCGATTCCCTAACGGCTTCTCCATCTATCACTGTTCCTTTTCCCTTGTCCTCCCGACACGAACCAAAAACATGCGCATCGCCACTCTCCTCGCTTCCGCCATTGCCTGCTCAACGGTCGCCGCCCGCTCGATGGCCGACGACCTTGTCCAACAGCTTTTTGACTTGCACAACCAAGCGCGCCAGAGGAACGGTATCGCGCCATACACGTGCCTCGACTCGCAGCTCAACCAGCTCAGTTTGGACCACGTCAAGTACGAGATCTCGATCGACAACATCAACCACAACGGCTTCCTCGAGCGCTGTCGACAGGTCGGCAATGTCTTGTGCGGTGAGAACACCTTGTACGACTATGTTGGCGACGCGGCCAAATACACGACGAGCTGGATGAACTCGGCAGGCCACCGCGCTAACATTTTGAACAGCAACTTCAGGCACGCAGGCTTTGCGGTGCAAAAGGGCCCGAGCGGCAAGTGGTTTGCGACGGCGTATTTCACCAGCACAAACCCGCGCACGGGTGTCTGCGTCAACACGACTTTGCAGCAGACTGCGACGCCGACACCGTCGACGCAAGCGCCGCAACCGACCAGTGGCACGTCGACCCCGGTGCCGACGCTACGCGCGACGCCGGCGCCGACGACGACGGTGGCCAGCGAGGTTGTCAAGCAGCTCTTCCAGTTCCACAACGAAGAGCGCGTCAAGAACGGCGTCAGGCCCTTCTCGTGCCTCAACACCAAGCTCAGCGCGCTCTCCACCGACTACGTCAACTACGTGATCCGCGCCGGCAAGATGAGCCACGATGGTTTTAGCGAGCGCTGCAGGCAGGCCGGCAACAACGGCGCGTGTGCTGAAAACATCCTCTTCAACTACAATGGCCTTGCGCGTAACACAACGACGCAGTGGATGAGATCGACCGGCGCACGCACCATCATTCTCAGCACCGCGTATGACAACGTCGGCTTTGCGGTCAAGAAGGCGCCGGACGGCAAGTTCTACGCGACGGCGATGTTCACCAAGGACAGCCGCCCGTGCGCCTAAGCATTTACCGCATTTTCTGTTTCTATGACGTCGTCCATTTCACACTGTATACATGATAATGAATGTAAACCAAGAGTTGTTTTTGTGCACCAAAAACGAGTGTTTTGAACGTGTACAAGTGCAACTGGACAGCAATATATTGTTGTCTACATCGGTGCTGATGGCCTTTTGACGTAGTAATATGCTCTCTTGGGCACGTGTGAAGTTGTGAGGAGGCATTAGACACTTGTGGTGGCGGGCTTGACCTTCGCTCTAGCGGAACTGTTGAATCGCGTGTCTTTACAGCGTTGAAGCCTTCGCCGTGAAAGAGTATACTAGGGTTAGGGTATTCAATATGACAGATTTGAATGAAACGGGCGGCCGTTTCTCTGTCGCGACGCGTGTCCCTGATTGACCGCGTGCATAAACACACCATGCAGTCGGCATAGTCTCTGGCGACTTCGCATCATGCAGAGTTACTAGAGAGTAAGTGCGACCGAGGGGGCTCTCAACGATAGACCGATAGAAGGACCAATCAGAATCAGCACGACGCAGTGCCCACGTCGAAGGAAACGACCGACGCACGATAGAGTCGTACCGGGACTCCACTGCAAATACTTGGTACCCGAGATGAATTCAAGGGTGCACGTGTAAAGTGCGCGGCCAGTCCAGCCAAATTGCGAGCGAACTCACGGTCATTTTCGGCACTTCAACTTGAGTCCGACCTGACGCGAGGCATGTCCCGCAAATGACGCGGCGGTCGCGAGGCAGAGGTACTGCACATTGGCAATCGTTTCTCAGACGATCGATCGGCCTCTACGCGCTAGTTGATGGAAAATGCTTCCGCAAACTCGAGGTATCAAAGAGTGAGCAGGCGCAAGTACAAACTAGAATGCATTACCTTGGTACTCTTACATAGAATCGCAATCCTGTCGTTCTACAGGGTCCTCAACCAACACCGCAAGAAACAGGAAACCTCGGCAAAATACCATCTTGCCCGAGCACGCACTCGGTTTTAAACGCCCTGCGCGCAACGGTGGTCAACTGGCTCGATCGTCTCCGAGAATCCTGATGTTGTCCGCGGTAGCGTTACCAGCGCGATTGCAATGCTTCATGGTGGGAACTACAGATGTGTGACGGAAGACATCTGTTTTGTGTGCACTTTGACGCGAGTGATGTTTACACGGCGTTTACTAGCCAAGTGAAACTATTGTCATGCCACTCTATACTATTGTATCATATCCGTGCGGCTTCCTCCAAAGCATTTGCACAGAATGCGCGTGTCAAATCTGGTTGGTCTGGCCGTAGCAATTACCGCGGATGGATGAGGGTACCCTCATATTACTCGCACCATTGCTGCACACTTTCGCGTCACGTAGTTGGAGCGTCAACGATTTTCATTTTCCTTTTACACTCGCGCAGTCAGTCTTGTACAGAATGCGCTTTGGGTACCTTGTCGCGGCGCTCATTGCATCGGCGTCGGCGATGGCCGAAGCGTCCGACTTTATCCAGCAGCTCTTTGACTTGCACAACCAAGAGCGCCAGAAGAACGGTATCGCGCCGTTCACGTGCCTCGACTCGCAGCTGAGCTCGCTCAGCGCCGACCACGTCAAGTACGAAGTCTCGATCGACAACATCAACCACGACGGCTTCAGCGGTCGCTGCCAAAAGGTCGGCAACGTCGCGTGCGGTGAGAACACCCTGTACGACTATGTTGGCGACCCCGCCAAGTTTACGGAAAGCTGGATGAACTCGCCGGGCCACCGCAAGAACATCTTGAACGGCGACTACAAGCACGTGGGCTTTGCCGTCCAGCGCGGCTCCAGCGGCAAGTGGTTTGCGACGGCATTTTTCACCAACACGAACCCCAAGGCTGGGACGTGCGGTGGCAACAAGAACACGCCGACCCGAGGTCCAGCACCGTCGCCGGCGCCGTGGTCTGCACCCACCCAGGCCCCATGGACGGCCCCCACCCGCGCCCCGTCGCCGGCTCCGTGGACGGTCCCCCACCCAGGCCCCATGGACGCATGCTCCGTCGTCGCCGACAGCAGCATCGGACTTTGCCCAGCAGCTTTTCGACTTGCACAACCAAGAGCGCCGAAAGAACGGCCTCCCAGCGTACGACTGCCTCGACTCGCAGCTCAGCCAGCTCAGCTTGGACCACGTCAAGTACGAGATCTCGATCGACAATATCAACCACGACGGCTTCAGCGAGCGCTGCAAGAAGGTCGGCAACGTCGCGTGCAGTGAAAACACTCTATACAACTACGACGGCGACGCCCAAGGCATGACGACGCAGTGGATGAACTCGCCGGGCCACCGCAAGAACATCTTGGGCCGCGACTACAAGCACGCAGGTTTCGCGGTGCAGAAGGGCCCGAGCGGCAAGTGGTTTGCGACGGCCATGTTTACCAACACGAACCCGCGCTCCGACGTCTGCGCCAACAAGAAGGGGCAGCAGGCCGTGACGCCGGCACCGTGGTCGCAAGCCCCGAACCGCCCGACGCAAGCCCCGCGACCGACGCGTGGCCCGTCGACCCCGGTCCCAACGACGCGTGCGACGCCGGCGCCGACACAGACCACGACGTCGGCGGGTGCTAGCGATGTTGTCAAGCAGCTCTTCAAGTTCCACAACGAAGAGCGCGTCAAGAATGGTCTTCCGGCGTTCGCTTGCCTCAACTCGAAGCTCAACGCCCTTTCGATGGACCACGTCAACTACGAGATCCGCGCCGGCACAATCAGCCACGACAACTTTAGCCATCGGTGCGCGGCCGCGGGCAACAATGGCGCGTGCGGTGAAAACACCTTGTACAACTACGACGGAGACGCGCGTGGCATGACGACGCAGTGGATGAACTCGCCGGGCCACCGCAAGAACATTCTGAACCGCGACTACAACACGGTTGGGTTTGCCGTCAAGAAGGCGTCGGACGGCCGCTACTACGCGACGACGATCTTTACGCAGGACAAGCGCCAGTGCCAATAGTATAGAAACTGTACTTTTCTCACAAATTCAGATTGCATGAAGAGATGTCATCGCGTTAAATCACGGAAACCAACGAGGCAAAGCTACGAGGCGAAAGCCAAGTCGAGACCTGTCCCTGGCTGGTTTTGAGCTGGTTATGCCATACTCGTAGCCCTCGGGCGACTACGAAAGAGACGAGCGCCGCGCCGCCGCCGCCACGGTCTGGCGAGCGAGCGAATGAAGAAGGAGATTGCTAGTCTTTAAGAACTCTTTGTACCAACGAAGATAACGCGAAACATAAAAACTAGTGCTGTACTTGCGGCACTCCTCGCTGCTCGAATTCCAACGTTTGGCCATGACGATTGGCGGTGGCGACCAGGTCATGTGCTTTAGTACATGTCATGTACTCAAGTGCATGTTCTGATGGTAGTGCGCTCTTGGTGAGTGCTGGCTATTGATTGCTGGCAGAGTTGGCGCCACCGATGGTGTGCCACGTCCTGGTACATCCTCAATCCTATAGCACTTGTTCTTCGAGCGTATGTATGTCTTGCTCCTGGACTCTGTGCTCCGAGCGTGCTGCGGCTGAGCGGCGAGACTTGGATGCGAGAGGCGCGGCTCGCCCATGATGTCGGTGGGCTGTTGAGGTTAGGTCAACGCACAATGTGGTCGACACCAAGATCGCCAGGTGGAGAGTCATGACGCCCTCAACACTATTATACTTCGCATTAAACGATGCCCTCGACACGTGCACGCGAGCCCATAGTATCGGCGACGACTTCTTCTTGTAGGCCCTATCTGCTGACTAGATCAAGCAAGTTCTAGAACCGACGACGAGGGCAGATGGCCATCCTTACTCGGGTTGCGTGACGTGTGCAATACGATACAGCGTGTCAATGAACACCAGCGCGCCCTTAGATCACACTATTACTTGCCACCTTGCACTCGTCCTCGCGCGACTAAATCTGGCGACGGTGCTTCGCTTCGCGTTCGATGCCATCTTGTGCTTCGGCCAGCGTCGTCGACCAGATCTAGCGTAAGCGATGCCACTCAGAAACCAGACTCCCCAGGCTCGCGGCGTGTCGCAGGACGAGTCTAAATGCACGCACCACGGTGAATTTTCAGCCGTCGGTCCTGCCTCTGCGCGGAGCGCCACTGACGTGCCAACCTACAGTACGCCGCAACCTCTCGGTTGCACTATAGACGCATGTCTTGAAGGTTCTTGGCACGTCGCGGATGTGTGTCGAAGCGCGTACCGTTGGCGTCACGGAGCGTGGTCCTGTCAAAAATATGGTCTATAAAAACGCACTTTTTCGCGACGAAGAGCGCCAGACCGTGTGACGTCAAGCCACGCCCGAGTCGATGCAAGCAACCAGCTTGCGACGGCCCTTTGCACACGTGGGCACACCAACGAGCCGTCCATTTCACCAAGTGGACACATCTGGTGGCGTGCGATTAGCCAGCCCCATGTCCCACACGTTCGTTGGCCGAAAGTCGACCAATCAGCGTCCGCGTCAGAAACCTTCGCCATGGCGACGACCAAGAGCCGTCGCAGTTCCAAGCTGCCGACGCCGATGCCACCACCGCCCAGGACGCTATGGTCTGCCTTCATGGAGGCCGTCGAGGCGAGTGCGAGCGCGGCCGCCATCACGCGATGGCCCACCAACGCGGCGAGTCCGGGCAGCTACAGCTGGCTCGAGTACGCCGGCCAGGCGGCCGACTTTGCACGGAGCTTTGTGGCCATGGACCTCGCCCGCAACGACGCCGTGCTCTTCCAGATGACCGCGCACCCAACCGCTTGTACCTTTATCAACATGGGCGTGATCGGCGCCGGCGCGCTCGTGTGCCACTGGCGCGTCCAGCTGCAAGAAGTGCAGTCGATGTGGCACTCGTTTCCTGGCTTCAAATGGATCGTCACGGACGCCGCGCCGCTGCTACCCGACTATGCGCTCCTCCCGCACCTCGCTGGCATCGTCTACGTCGGCTCGTCCCGCGTACGTCTGCAATGTCTTTTCTGTTCGATTGCGGAAGACGATCCTAGACCGTGCTGCCATCGACCGACGTGCCCACCTACTCGGTCGACCAGTTTCTCGAGCTCGGCAAGCTGCATCCGGACGCAAGCCTCGAGGCTCTACAGCAGCTTGTGCGACCCAACGATGACTGCCTCGTTTCGTATCAATATGCACCCGACGGCCACCTTGTGCAATATGTACCAAGCTATACTATGTTTTCTGGTCTCAGCTATCCACTCCCATCTGACCGTAGGTCTTGACGCATGACAATATTCTCTTTACAGCCGCGCAGTTGGCCGAGGGTCTGCAGATCGACGTGGGACCCACCGATCGCATCATTGCGTACGTCCCGGACTGCTATTTTCCGGCGTTAAGCTTGTATGTAGCTACCTCCCGCTGCACTTTGTGTCGTCGCAAGTCATCGAGTGGTACCTCTCGATCGCAGTCGGGGGCGGTCCCGTCTTGTACTGCGTGGAAGGTGACGCGTCGCCGTCGACGCTCAAGCAGATCCAACCCACGCTCTTCTTTGGCACACCTGCCACATGGACGTACGGGCAATATTCGCTCAACGAGGAGGTCATCACATGTTGCGTAGGGCGCTGGGCCGCCAGCTCGTCACCATCAAAGCCCAAGCCCACTCGGTGCTGTACGCCTGGGCCAAGACCCGCGCAGTGCACCACGCGGCCAAGTACGCACGTCCACAGTGTGTTTTCGAGACGACGACGACCGTGGTGGTGCTGTGTAGGCTGCAAGTGGGCGGTCCCCGCAGCAAGGCAAAGCCGTCGCTCGGTCACTCGCTCGCCAACAAGTGCGTCCTGCCATCCAACGTTCCAGAGGTGATGTCGTGCGCATAGACTGGTGCTGGCGTCCATGAAGAAGAAGCTGGGCCTCGACAGCTGTCGCTTCTGCGGTGTCGTCCTCGCCAAGCTCGCGTTTGACAAGATCGAGCTCTTTAGCACGGTCCGATTTCCGCTCCCTGCGACTGCCGTTCTAAAGCGGATGTAGGCGGATTTACCCTTGTACCAACTCGATGGGTCGGTCGAAACGTCGGGCGTTGCCAGCGTCAACGCACCGAATGCGTGGGCGCTCGGCTCCAGCGGCAAGCCGCTCCCAGGGACGATCATCTCGCTCGCCGAGTCGCCGAGTGGCACCGAGTACCAGGTACACCTCTTTTTCGCTTGGTATCGACCAATTGGCTCATCCACCTAGCTGTGCTACAAGGGTCGCAACGTCTGCAACCACATTCGAGGCGCCGACAATGCGTGGCACAGCTACCAGTACGGCGGCCTCAACCCGGTCGGCTACGTCGTCATCAACCACCACAAGGAATTCATTATCCTTGCGTCCGGCGATCGCATCCCTCCCGCACCCTACGAAGCTCTCCTCCTTCGGCGGGTACACCACGGCTGTATACCATGCAACGAACGATTTTTGCGCGATTTTGGCTAGGCCCCGTACCTCCAGCGCGCGGTCGTGGTGGGAGATGGCCACACGTATCTGACGGTCCTCCTCGTCCTCAAGACTAAGAAGGACAAGCTCGTCGACGAAGCCATCGAGAAAGGCCGGACGCTCGGCAGCAAAGCACTGACCATCGCAGAGGTACTACACGTACCATACGACCCATGGAAGATGCCAACGGCGTAGGTGCTGCGGTGTCCGATCTGGGCTGTGGCACTGGACCAGCTGCTCGAGCAGGTCAACCAAGCGCCGCTCGCGACCCTCGGGGATGCAGCAGGTCGACGTGCTTGCGATACGTGCGGGTACCATTGTGGTTCGAATGTAGGCACGCCGTTTGGTCTTGTCGCGGTCTTTCCGCTGCGCAAATGGCTGCTGCTGCCGGCGGACCTCGGGCCGCCCGAGCTATCGCCCGACGGCGACGTTGTCCATCGGCATGTCGTCGCCAACAAGTATGAAAAGCTCATCGAGACGTTGTACTAACCACGACAATTGACTTCTTATTTACGACATTGCCCTTCTTATTGACGACATTGCCCTTTGGCGATCAGACCTCAGTGCTTACGACGCCGGTCGTAGCATCGGCGTCGTCTCACTGGGCGCCGGCGCATCGCGTGGGATCGTACTACCGTGCGACTCGTCCGTGTCGCTACCGCTGTACGACCGCTCGACCGCGCGGTTCTCTGCGTCCAAGGTCGCGCCGCACTGCATGCACCGGCGCTGGCGCGTGCAGCAGCAGAACGGGCCCGCCGAGTAGAGAAACATTGACGCCAAGAAACCGCGGAGTGTCCCGTCGTTGGTGCGGAAGGTATGCAGACACGGCGTCGGCGGCGTCCGGGGCGTCTCCTACACAGGCGTCAGTAGGCGCGGTGGCAAGCGCGTGCTACGGGCGGCGGCGTGGCAGGTGCGTCTGCTGTAGGCGTCCATGGAGCGTCGATCTCGTGGACGCTGTTGCTGGCTACGACTAGAAGCGCACGTGTGGGCGCGGGCCACGCTTCGTCGCGACGTACCTTGGGGCGCCATGCTGCTGTCGGATTGTGTCTTTCTCGCGTCGAGGTTGTAATTCTTGGCACGTTTTCGCCATCTATTCGTACGCATTGCATGGTTTATCGAGGCGACTGGTGATCGTAATATATTTTCATGAAGACAGTTTTTTTAGCTTTGTATTTGTATGTAATTCAATACGAAGGATGATGTAAATGCCACTGGTTGCGATGCCGACGATGGGTTTTACGTACGAATACGGTCGTGCTAGGCACGAATTCGCACAATCCGTGGCACGTTTTAAAAAATGAGTGCGACGCACATCATCGGGCGGAAAGGCAGGCAATAGCAGCGGTGTGACTTTGATCCAGTTCAAGGATCCATGATAAATTGACCCGTGTCCAGTCGCACGGCCGTGGACAAGCCCGTGGCAACATCACCGACGCGCCATTCTGCAAGATGCCCACGCCCACGCGCACCACCGTCGCCGTCGCGATCGCCTTTGTCGTCGTCGCCGCCTACGCCGCCTGCGTCATCGCCCTCGGTGCCTCCATGTACGGCGCGCTCATCGAAATGCCGCATGCCACCGTCGTGGCCGTCGTGACGCTTGCGCTTGCGGCGCTTGGCCTCGTGCACCTTGTCTGGACGCGCGGGGCGCCGTCGCATACGTTCTGCCTCCTGCTTTTGTTCGTCGAGGTCGTCTGCGTCAGCGTGCTTTTGGGTATGGCCGTCGATGGCGTCGCCATGACAACAAAGGCGATCGAGACGGCGCCAGCGCTCACGACGTACCAGCACCGCATGAACGCATTCTTCGCCTCGGACAAGGCGCGCCAGTACAACTACAGCGCCAGTCTTTTTTCTTTCGGCGCGGCCAAAACTCCGTCCAACCCCCTGCGCTACAAAGTATATGAAACGAGAGAGTATCCTCTGGACGCCGCGCGAGCGTTCTCGGAAGCGTACTGTGTGAGCGAAGGCCACCACTTTTGCAGCGCGTTTCCACTCGTCCAAACGATCGTGTTTCCGGGTCTCTGGAACAACCCAAACGTGACGGCTGAAGTCGAGCGCAATTTATCGACGCTGCCAGCCACGCTTGCCAACGTCATTGTGACAGCCACGACGACGCTCGACAGCTTTTGCGCGCGCGTCAACATTACCGTCGAGAATCCCCAATGGGACCCGACGACCACTGACCCGCAGACGTTTCTGGCGCGTCTAAACGCCCCGGCCCGTAGGTTTCAATTGGACGTCGTCGATCTCTGCTATGGCTGCGCGGCGCTCTCCAACGCCACGACCAAACACACTGCGCTGCAGACGTGGATCCATGACACGTGCCCGATGACTGCACCCAAGCCGTCGGGTGCCGCCTGCATCCAAAGCGTCGCCAACGACAAGAAATCCGGCATGGCCCCCAAGAGTACATATACCGACTTTTCCGTTGACTATACGTACCGCAACCCGTGGTACGACGCGTACTTTGGCCACACGCTCATGTCGGTCGCCCGAAACTACGACCGAGCTATCGCGATCGCGTCAGTTGTTCTGCTCGTCTTCTTGCTGTTGCTTTTTGCGCGCGTGTGGGTCGTCCGCCGCGCTCAGAAACATCAGGACGCGCTTCGGGACACCGCTGTGCACTCCCCCGTCGACAATGCATAGGTGGCGAGTCCTAATATATCTAAACATGCGCTTTTGCTACGTGCTCGCGTTGCCATCGAGGTATGAACCTACCCCTAACCTACCCCTAAGCACTTGTCAGGCAGCAAATACGCTGTGCATTGTTATTATTGATCCTTTCTTCGTTGACGCGGTGCGATAGCCGAACGGTACAAGGATTGCCTCGTCAACGGCGAGTGAAGAGACGAGAGTTCGAGCCTTAATTTTGACCAGTTCCATGACGAAGCGTCGTCTATTGAGGCTGTTGTATTAGAGACTCGTGTCTTTTGGAATAGACATTATGATACCCTCGTCTCGGCTTCAATTGTCTTGTCAGACGGCTTACGCTGTATAGCCGGGATTACCACTATGGGTTTCTTTTCATATGTGGTCCATCGTCAAGCTACTTGATCGACCAGCAGCGTTCGCGGCGTTCCACTGGATGCGACCGTGGGCCGACTTGCTCTGCCTTAATTTGCTGTGATTACGATGCACATTCTTGGGTCGAGTGGTTGGGGAAATATTCTTCCCCAATAGCAAGTACACATGCAGTGCGGTGCAATCGAGCGCTCGCACAGCGGTACAAATATTGTACCTATTGTTGACACAAATCACTAGTGTGACGCACCAGTGCTCAGTGCGGTGCCGTCCATGTTGCCACGACAACTCAGATCTTATCGCCCGAGGGCAATGTCGTAAATACGAAGTCGATTTTGCAGACACTTGACGTCAGTCGTCGACTACGGTCAGAGACACGAGCGCGTGCCCCCGGACAAGATGCAAGCGGCGACTCGTGTTGTGCTACTAGTACACTGTACTACAAGACAACGAAGACCGAGCTGGTAGGGCTCTTGAATGAGGTTGTGGTGCTCCATCATAGCGTTGTGGGCTCTTGGTACGTTTTCGCAATCTATTCGTAAACCTACTGTATTTCTATGACGATGTATTTTTTCAACGAAAATGCCAATTCCTTTCGCCTCATATACGTATTTGTATGTATATAAATAGAAGCTGTGTGGATGCCACCGTTGTGATACTAGATGATGATTTTACGTACGAATACGGTCGTGCTAGGCATGAATTCGCACTATTCGTGGCACGTAAAATAGGTGCGATGGGCATCATGAAGAGACAGGCGCACCCAGGGTTGGACCTGGGGTTGGACAGACTGGAGTGGACTTGATCTACAGCTCCAGGACATTGACCCGTGTCCAGTCGCACGGAGGTGGACAAGCCCGTGGCAACATCACCGACGCGCCATTCTGCAAGATGCCCACGCCCACGCGCACCACCGTCGCCGTCGCGATCGCCTTTGTCGTCATCGCTGCCTACGCCGCCTGCGTCATCGCCCTCGGTGCCTCCATGTACGGCGCGCTCATCGAAATGCCGCATGCCACCGTCGTGGCCGTCGTGACGATTGCGCTTGCGGCGCTTGGCCTCGTGCACCTCACGTGTACGCGCGGGGTGCTGTCGCATACGTTCTGCCTCGTGCTTTTGTTCCTCGAGGTCGTCTGCGTCAGCGTGCTATTGGATATGGCCGTCGATGGCGTCGCCATGACAACAAAGGCGATTGAGACGGCGCCAGCGCTCACGACGTACCAGCACCACATGGAAGACTATGTGGCATCCAAGCGCCAGAACGAAGTGCTCTGGCGCGACGCACTGATGAGCCCGCTGGGCTTAGTGAAAACTACCCTTATGGCCCTGCGCAGGCGTATTCGGAAGCGTACTGTGCGAGCGAAGGCCGACAATTTTGCAGCGCGTTTCCTCTCATCCAAACCATCTTGTTTGATGGCCTTTGGAACAACCCGAACGTGTCGGCCGAGATTGCGCGCAATGTATCGACGCTGCCAGCCACGCTCGCCAACGTCATTGTGACAGCAACCACGACCATCGACAGCTTTTGCGCGTCGACATCGCTGACCCGCAGAATGCTCGTCACGATTTCAAAGTAGCCCTCTTCCGACTCTGCGATGGCTGCGCGAGGCACTCCAACACCATCGTCCAACACGCCGCGCTGCAGACGTGGATCCATGACACGTGCCCGATGACAGCACCCAAGCCATCGGGCGTCGCTTGTGTCGCCATGTTCTACTGCTTGGGGGCAGGCTTGAAGTCGTGCATCAACTGGACGTACCGCACCCCGTCGTTCGACGCGTGCTTTGGCCACACGCTCATGTCGGTCGCCCGAAACTACGACCGAGCTGTCGCGATTGCGTCGGGCGTTCTGCTCGTCTTCTTGCTGTTGCTTTTTGCGCGCGTGTGGGTCGTCCGCCGCGTTCAGAATACCAGGATGCGCTTCGGGACGCCGCCGTGCACTCCCCCGTCGAGAATGCATAGGTGACGAGTCCTAATGTATCTAAACACGCGTGTTCCCTACATACACGTCGCGTCGAAATGCGCTCCAACGACGATACTGGCACTATAACTCAAGCAGTCTAGAAACGAAGTAGGGCGGCATCGATGCGTCATCCTCGATCAGACGCAGGAGACGAAACGGGACACCCGACCCCTACCCTAGCCCTGGTAAAGTGCACGTGCGAGTCGTTTTCGCTTCAAGTCCTGCACTTTGAATTAGCGGCCCTTTGCAGCAATAGCAATCTTTTCTTCATTGGCCTCCGAGTGCTAGTACATACCTGTCTGTCTGTCCAGCTGCGCAATTTTTAGCGAAAACGCGCTGTGGATACTCGAGGACACCATTCCCACAGAGATACCATGCTGGTCCTTCTGCGCGACAGTCTTCTTCGCTGCGTCGGATTCACTCCGCGTAGCCTACCATTGCGCGTACTGCAACCGCTTTTCCGCTCTTAAAATCGACGCTCTCTTCCTACGCGAGCCCCTAAAGACAGTGTTTATGGATGCCACCTCCTTGCAAACGTGTCCTGGTATCGTCCACATTGGCTGGCAGTGACCCCATGGGGGGCATGCCTTCAAGTCAACCCCACATTTTTTGTCGACGCATTCTTTGGCGTTTTGAAAGTGGACCACGCGGGAGCGGGTTGTCTGGAAGGCGCCCTTTCATCGTCCGAGACTCAAGAATCGGTCTCCGAGCCAGGCGCTGGACATGCCAGTGGACAGCATATCCCATCGAACGAGTCGCACGGACGCGGACAGGTCGGTGGCAACGACACTGACGTCTCATTCTTCAATATGCACACGCTAAGCACAATCTCGGTCGCCATTGGCTTTGTCGTCCTTGCTGCCTACGGTGCCTGCGTCATCGCGCTCGATGCCTCCACGTACGGACATGGCATCTCGCATGCCACCAATGTGGGCATCATGACGATTCTGCTTGCGGCGCTTGGCCTCGTGCACCTTGTCTGGACGCGGTGGGTGCCGTCGCACTCGCTATGCCTCGTGCTTCTCGCGTTGGCGACTATCTGCTGCAGCGTGCTCCTGGGCTTTGCTATCAACGGCGCTTTGACGACGACGAAGGCGATGGAAACTGCTCCAGCGCTCACAACGTACCAGCACCGCATGGAAGCCTTCTTGGCCTCGAAGGCGTCGCTCCAGTTCAACTACACGGAGAGTCTCTTCGGCTTGGACGGCGGGGCCAACGGGATACCGCTCCGTCCCACGGTCCCCTTGTCCGACAAGGCGTACCCTCTGGAGGCTGCGCGAGCGTTTTCGGAAGCGTACTGTGCGAGCCAAGGCCGCCATTTTTGCAGCGCGTTTCCGCTCGTCCACACCATTCTGTTTCCGGGTCTCTGGAACAACCCAAACGTGACGGCTGCGGTTGCGCGCAATGTATCGACGCTGCCAGCCACGCTCGCCAACGTTACCGTGACAGCAACCACGACGATCGAGAGCTTTTGTGCACGCGTCACCATCACCTACGCGCTGAATGCATCAATGACCACCGATCTGCAGACGCATCTGGATCATTTGCAAGACCCGAATGTCAAGTTTCAAAAAGACCTCTACGATCTGTGCAGCGGCTGCGCGACGCTCGCCAACGCCACCACGAAACACACTGCGCTCACGACGTGGATCCAAAGCACGTGCCCGATGGCGGCGCCGCAGTCGTATGGTGTGTACTGCATCGCGACCGCCAAATGCATGGCGTTCAAGAGCAAGTACCCGACCGAGGATGATGACGCGCTGTGCTACGGATTGTGGCCATTGACGTACATGAACCCGGCGTACGACCCGTGCTTTGGCGACACGCTCTTGTCGATGACGCGCACGTACGAGGTGGCGATCGCAGCCGCGTCGAGTGTCCTCGTGGTGGTCTTGGGGCTGCTTTCTGCGCGTGTGTGGGTCGTTCGCTGCGCCGCAAACCAGTGCGACATGAAGCGCGGCGCTGTGGCCGTCGTCGTGAGCCCCGTTGAGGGCGCGTAGGCTAGAGAGAAAGACGCTTGGTTTTGATATACCAATTTCAACACGACGATACACAGTATGCAGTCCTTCGAGTCGTAAGTGGGTGCGTCGAACCAAAGTGAAGGCGAGCCTACTCGTGGGTGGAAGCAGGACGTCTGCATCAATGGTACGAAGATCGTTTGGTGGCGCTGTACGCAACTACTACTGGACCACTCCCAAGTTGTAGTACGCATAGCTATAACATACACGCAGCTAGAAGGAAAAGTGGCAGTGTTTGGTCACGAGCTTCCAATGCACTTGGTCCTTCGAGAGTGGTGGCAGAGCGAGGTTGGCACCGACACGTGAGCCCAAGACAGTACTTATTGAGAAATAGCTAATATGCAGAGACATGGAAGGGCTCCAGGCCCTAGCGACCATGGGAGGTTTGCGCAGCTTGAAGAACTATGGGGTAGAATGTTGGTGGTCTGGGTCAAGGGCTCTTGAAATGCATCAGTGCATCCGGCGTGGTTACCGGACACGCGCCACAGCAGCTAGAAGAAAGAAGTTGCACGTTGCTAGCTAACGTTAGTGAACGCACTCTGCTCAATCACTTTCCAATATCAACATCAGTACCTCGCACAGTTCAAATCATTTTGGGTGCCACAGCACTGAATCCCTTTGCCGAGACAGACAAAATGACAGTCTATACGGGCGTGGAGGGGCATTCTTCAAAATGCCTTCGCTCGCCGACACAACCCTCCCCGTGGCCGTCGCCTTGGTCATCCTTGCTGCGTACGGCGCCTGCGTCATTGCGCTCAATGGCTCCATGTACGGCGATCTCATCGCGATGCCACACGCGATTGTGGTGGCCATCGCGGCCCTTCTCCTAGCTGTGATCGGACTCGGACACCTCGCGTGGGCGCCGTCGCACTCGCTCAACCTCGCGCTTCTCGGTGCGGCCATGGTCTGTTGCAGCGTTCTCCTAGCGTATGCTGTCAAGGCTGACTCCGCCATCGCGACGGCGATCGAGCTGGCGCCACGGCTCGCAAAATTCCAGCACGACATGGAAACCTTCTTCATCTCCAACTCGACGCGGATGATGAACCCGTACAGCGACGGTCTCTGGCTCGGCGGCGCCGACCCGACAAACTACTTTGATGCATCCATCTCTCGTGCGGCCGCAAACGTGTTTTCGGAAGCGTACTGCGCGAGCCAAGGCCACTGCTTTTGCAGCGCGTTTCCGCTCTACCAAACGATCTTGCTCCCGGGGTTTTGGCACCATCCGAACGTGTCGGCCGAGATCTCCAACACGTTATTTGTGCTACCGGCATCGCTCGCCAACGTCACGGTGACACGGACGACGACGCTCACCATCTTTTGCGCGAGCCTCAACATCCCAAACCCGCCCCAAAAGGACACGGACCTGCAGACGCGTTCAAACGATTCCGCTCTCAAGTTTTAGAAAAACCTCAATGACCTCTGCAGTGGTTGCGCGGCGCCGCAACCACCACGACCAAGTACACGACGCTGGAGGCGTGGATTCAAAACACGTGTCCGATGACGACGCCCAAAGCCGCGGGCTCGTCGTGCGTTATCACGGTCGGCTGTCGCGCCAGAAAGGGCGATGGCGAGTGCTTGGACCCAATCCACTTGAACGCGTCCAACGACGAGTGCTTTGGTAGCACACTCATGCCGGTCGTCCACAAGTACAACACGGCCGTCGCCATTGTCTCGGGTGTCCTCTTGGGTTTCTTCCTCCTGCTTGCTGTAATCGTGTGGATCCTTTGCCGTGTCGAGATGCGTCGGGTCGCGGAACCCGTGTCGACACCCGTCGAGAACGCGTAAACGAACGTTTGGATACACTCACTGGTATAGATTCAGATCTATAATGTCTATTGGCAATGCCACAAAGTCGTAGCAAGTACCATTGGTATATGTCGATGTCAACAGTCGTGTAAATCTGACGTAACTCTGAGACAAGCGAGGTGAGCGCAAGAGGCCACGTCTGCTCTTGGCTGCGTCATGGCATGACAGTTGACCGTAGCAATAGCACGTAGCACTGTACAGGTCTAGAGCTGCTAAACGATATAAAAATTTTAAAGTCAATGGGTTGACGTTTGGTGTCCGAGGATAACGAAACTGGACCTAGCTCGATTGCCTCCATATCTACCGCTGTAGACAGTGTTGCCAAGACTCGAATGCAGCCCCACTCGATGTGGGAGGCAGCGTTTCCACGTCTGAGCCATATTCAATTTGTCGACAGAAGCGCGTGCTGGATGTGAACTTGTTTTCCTTCTGGGTGGGGAACCAACCTGCACCAACGCGACACCATGTCAAAACGGCGCCTCTCCGGATACAGTCTTTGCTAATGCTTTTTCTTTTTCTTTTTTATTTTGACTGGCATGGGTGCAAGATACCATATCAAAAACAGGCGCAGAAGCCACGCGCAGATAGAGCGACAGGCACAGTGGACAGGACACGATGTGATCATATCACCACATGTCATTTTTCAAAATGCCCACACCCACGCGCACCTCCGTGGCCGTGGCCATCGCCTTTGTCGTTTTTGCCGCCTATGGCGCCGGCGTCATCGCCCTTGTCGCCTCCATGTACGGCGCGCTCATCGCGATGCCGCATGCAGTCTATGCAGCTGTGCTCGCCCTTCTTTTCAGTGTCATTGGCCTCGTGCACCTTGTCTGGACGCGCTGTGCACCATGGTACACGTTTTGCCTCCTGCTTTTGTTCCTTGAGATGGTCTGCGTCAGCGTGCTGCTGGGCGATGCGATCGCGTCGTCGCCGATGCTGACGAACGGGATCGAGATGGCGCCAGCGCTCACGACGTACCAGCACCTCATGGCTGCGTCCCTTGCGTCCGACAAGGTGCGCGACACACAGGGCGTCCTTGTCCCGACCGGGCGATCCTCGTACCTTCCGCGCCACCCCATGCGCTCGTACAACAGCAGTGAGTACCCTCTGGACGCCGCGCAAATGTTTTCGGAAGCATACTGCGTGAGCGAAGGCCGCCGCTTTTGCAGCGCGTTTCCGCTCGTCCAAACGATCTTGTACCATGGAGTGTTGTCCCGCACGTTTCCTGGTAGCCCAGAGATCTGGGCCAAGCCCAACATGACGGCTGAAGTCGAGCGCAATGTATCGACGCTGCCAGCCACGCTCGCCAACGTCACGGTGACAGCTACCACGACGATCGAGAGCTTTTGCGCGCGCGTCAACCTCACGGACGCGTTTCGTTTCTACTCTCTCTCGTCGGAGCCGATTGCGATGTTCAAGACCGACCTCTACCGCTTGTGCCACGGCTGCGCCGCGCTCTCGACCGACACGACCCAGCACACAGCGCTCCAGACGTGGGTCCATGACACGTGCCCCATGACGACGCCGAAAGGGTACGGCATCTACTGCATCAAGCGCGCCAATTTTGCCGCAGAGAACACGCGCCAGTTTCTGAACGCGAGCACCGACTACCCCGATATGTTTGCTTTCTCGCATCTGAACCCGTCGTACGACGCGTGCTTTGGCCACACACTCCTGTCGGTCGCCCGAAAGTACGACATTGCAGTGGCCGTTGTCTCAAGCATCGTGCTGCTCTTCTCGCTGCTGCTGTGTGCGCGCGTGTGGGTCGTGCGCAGTGTGGAGCAGCTTCAACTCGCAAGGCGCGAAGCCGCCATCGCCATGCAGACACCAGCCAACAACAACGTCTAGGCTTCGAGCTATCTTCGCTCTGCAATACACGCTCGTATTTTGTCCCGCCTTTCGTCGTTCTATAGCTGCAACTGCGACCTCGACCTGGAACACCTACCCTACCCCAACCCTACAGTGATCCAACCTCGTTGCGAGCATCAACTCCCAACAGCAAACAACAGCATTTTTGCCTCCAAATCGCAGCCAGATAGTATGCCATTAGAATGGACCTTCTGCTTTGGCATACTACATGTACATCTCGACCGCGAGCAGCGTGGCCTTGCATAGTGTCAATCAATCAATCAATCAAACGTGTTCGCGTTGAAACCAAATTAGCAAAAACTAACTCAAAGACTTCGCATACGTAGTGCTACGCCTGAATGCGTGGGAGTTGGCACCAGCACTGGGTCGTTGGGAGTGAGCTGCGCACGGAGAGATCCATCCCGTGGTGGACCCCACTCGCCGAGGATAGCTCGCGCGAGGTCGTACGCAGGCTCCTCTACTCGGACCACCCGACAGAGGAGTGCAAGCCGTCGGGTGTGTTTCAAACGAAACC
>NW_012156428.1:82004-159760 GCF_000151545.1 Saprolegnia parasitica CBS 223.65
GACGGCCGCCGGGGACTCGACGGGCCTTGAATCGTCGAGGGGCATTGGGTGCCGAGCGCGCGAAGAGCGGCGCCATCGGCGCGACCACCGACCACTGCCAGCGACCAGCACTTACACGGCAAAGGACGTAAGACACAGAGCGCACAGCACGCCGGAGCGCGCCGTGGCCCTGCGGGCGACACGGCAAGCCGCGCCGCCTAAGGCACCAGGTGCCCTTGGAATGGCGGGCCCTGCGGGCGACACGGCAAGCCGCGCCGCCTAAGGCACCAGGTGCCCTTGGAATGGCGTCACCCAAATCCAGCCAAAAATGCATAGTGTCAGAACACACATAGGTTGTTAAGTGTGGAGACGGCCAAGTGTATCTGTAATAGTACAGTGGGCAACTAAAAGTGACACAGGTACTAGTAAAGGATGGTGAAGACTAAGCTATCGATCGCTGCACCGTGTTGCATGTTTTTTCTGCAGAGTCGCTGGCCATTGGACGCTGGACGATCTTGCAGATTGTCGTTCGAAGGCGGGAGACCCACGGCTTTATGGGTGCAAGAGTAGGACCACAACATTATGGGTGCAAGAGTAGGACCACAACATCATCGGCGGATAAGAATAATATCTTCGTCGGTGCCATGGCTCTTTCTGGCGGCCTCGAACGACTCGAGACTCATCCAGCAACACGGGTGTTCGGGCGACGCTGGGTCCACGTACGCAACGCCGCGTGCAGAGATCGAGGCGACCACGATAAAGTGGCCCTGGAAAGTACCACTACGTGGCAGCTGCACACAGCACGTGAGCTCGCGGGCGTCGATGAGCACGAGCGCCACGTGATCGCGATTTGCAAGCGCGTCGCGGAGCGCGTCGATCGAGACACTGCCGCGCCGCGCGCACTTGGCAGCAACGACGGCGTTAAAGAGCGGCTGGATGCGCGCCATGTCGTCGAGGTAGTCACGCGTGTAGAACGCGTCGTGGGCCAAGTGCAGTGACGTCTCGAGCACGAGCGAGTGGAACGTGATCCGGTCGCCAAGCCGCGCCCGAAGGAGCTCCACGAGGTCAACGGTCCAGATGCTGCGCGTGCGCACTGCGTGGGCGAGTGCGACGGCGTCTTCGCGTGCATTGGGTGTGGCCCACGCGAGGACCATTTCCGCGCAGGCGAGCCCGCAGTCCCAGTCGCCGCGCTGCCGCACCTGACGCAGCATGAGCAATGTGGACTGGAAAGGCGGCATGCCGAAAATAAAGGGGTGGTTTTGATTGGCCGAAATCACGCCAATCGGACGGCCCGGCCACGATCTTTAGCGCTGCGGACAGTTTGCCGCGCACATAGCCCGCCTTTCGTACGCGAGGAGGTCACTAGAGCATGCAGAGATTGTAGTCACTTCTGCTCAATGATCATTTTTGCAACATGGACGACTACTGCTCCTCGTTTTGCCTTTTGAAATGACACCTTTCTCACCATCATATGCTTGGCCACGCCCGCGCACTTGTACGATTCCGCCGACGCTCCGTCTGAAACATGACGTCCATCTCGCAGGAGGGATATGCAATATGCTATAGCCTCTTTGTAGGTTGTGTGCGGTGTCAGCACAATCGCGCGTCAGCACGCCTGGTTTAAAGACGTGGCATATGCCACGCCAGAGGTATCCGGATACAAAGTGCAATCCGACCCGTACCGGGGGTATTATCCGGTTCCCTGGCACGATTGCCACAATGTCTTTTAAATCAGGGAATTTAAGCTTATGGAGCTTCGATTGAAGCGTGCATGTCGTTAAAACGCGGGAAAAGACAGATGGGCTGACCTACGACGCCACATTGGATTTTATTGCGTCTTGCCGCCATGTCCGAGTGGCGCCGCTTCCTCCATGCGTCCAAGAGCCAGAGCAAGCTCACGATGACGCTGCCATTGGACTACATCCAGAAGAAGTCGGCCATGGCGCTCTGCCTCCCCGAGCAGCGTACGGCCATGGAGACCCTCGACAAGCTCATCGACGAGGCGACCTCCGACTATGCGACCGCCGAGAACTGGCCGCTCATCATCGCGGTCGTCGACAAGCTCAACGCCGTTCTTGACGACGAGGTACATCGGTCGCTCTCTAGAGCCACGTGGCATCGCCGCGTAGGTCCGCGACGAGGCGGCGCGCATGGTGCGCATGCGACTCGCGAACCCGTCGACGACCGTCGTCCTCGCCGCGCTGCATCTGGTCGAGGCCATCGTCAAGAATTGCGGCAAGGTACATCCGACGGACGATGTCTCGTTGTCCCATCAACGCCATGGCTAGGGCATGCGCCAGCGGATCGCCAAGCCCAAGTTGATGCACACGCTCGAGATGCTGTACAAGGAGCATGCCAACAAGCGAGGGCGCGACAGCTTGGAGATCCAGGCGCGGACGCTGGAGCTCGTGCAGGCGTGGGGCGAGGCCTTCCTTCCGTTCCGGCGCGACTTTGCGGGCTTTGTGGACACCTACCATAAAATGCGGATCCAGGGCGTGCACTTCCCAACGCAGTACGACACGACGCGGGCGCCCGTGCTGTCGCCGCCGCGCGGCCACGAAGACAACCCGTTTGCGTTTGCGGCGGGTCTGTAGACGCTGCGATCGTGGACAAGTTGTCATCATGGGCGTAGACCAAGTCGAGGACGAGCCGGCGCCGAGTGCGTACAAGAACCTCCCGCCCGAGGACACGTACCATGTGACCAAGAACATCATGGACATGATGGACGACATGCTGCACGAGTGCAGCAAGACCAACTATGCGACACTCCACAGCAATGACATTCTGCAGGTAGGGTCTCTCTACCGCCGCAACACTAAGAACCTATTGTACGTGGAATAGGACTTGGCCGTGCAGCTCAAGCAACTCGAGAAGCGCCTCGTTGTCGTCATCGAGCAAGAAGCCAATCGGAACGGCGCGGTGCGTTTTTTTCTGATTTCAAAACTATCAACTTGATACTGGCGTGGCGTAGCATCTGGAAAAGTACCTGAGCTTGAACGACGAAGTGCAGCAAGCGATGCTCCACTTCAAAGAGGCGTGCGGGATCGCGGTCAAGCAAGTGACGAGTCCTCCGTCGTCGCGCAAGCACAAGCGTACGACCACCTTGGTTTCGACGACGGCCGCTGCATCAGTATTGTAGAAGACGATGCGATGCATGACAACGACCTTGTCAAGGAAGGCGTGCTCTCGCCCCGCAAGGCCGCCAAGTCGACCTTCGCCGACGACCGGTCGACGCCCAAGAAGCCCGCGACGACAGACGATAACGATGACGACGACGATCCCTTTGCGGCCTTTGCCAAGGAGCGCGTACAAAAGCTGTCGGCGGTCGCGGGGGCCGCTGCGCCCAGCGTAGGTCCCCTCATTTCGTTTGATGACGAGGCGCCGGTGGTTGCTAAAACCTCCGTGCCCGAGACAACGAAGGACGACGCGCCGCTGATTTTTGGGACGATGATCTGACGGCGGCACCGGTACACTGCGCTTGTATCGACTATAAAAATGAGGTCATCACTCGCAACTGCAGGCACCGCTTCCGAAGGCCTCGTCGTCGTTCAACCCTTTTGACAGCCCTCGCAGCCTCGCCCCTCCGCCCGCAACGCCGTTATTGGCAGCACCATCGGCGACAACAGCACCAGCAAATCCGTTCGACTTGTTATTTGATTGACATGTCACATAGTCGAACACTAAGCTATAAGATATGTCGTATGGTTGTCTCGCACGATGGGACGGCAACTCGGGCCAGTCGACATGTGCATGGAGCCGCGTGATGGTGCACGTTCTAATGACCTCTGCACACATGAAATGACTCTCCCTTGGCACTAGAACGCGTTGTTTCCAGAGCCAGAGTACGTAAAGTGCCCTTGTCCAGAGGTACCTATCTATCAACTTGATACACTTGTAGGAGGCGCATTAATTAATCCAAACACAAGAAAGAGTCATCTGTATTCAGCAAAGGTGCGTCGGGATCGGTCGGCCGAGACACGCAAGCTGGACAGTCGGATGATGTACTTTAGTGCACGGCGAGGCGCGTCGTCAAGAAGTGCGCAACCGCCGTGTGTCCCATGAGCGTCGCGGCGTCCTGCGCACGCTGCAGGTGGCAGGCGCTCGTCGAGGCGGCCAAGAACGTGACGAGGTCCAAGTGCCCGTACCGCGCAGCGTGGACGATCTCGCTCCCGAGAAGACGCATGCGCCCGTCCGCGATGATGCGGCGGACGAGGCGGTCGTTGCCTCGCTTGGCCGCGAAGAGAAGGCCGCTGTGGCTGCAGCCTTCCGTTCGATGCGCGTAGAGCCACTCGACGACATCGTGATGGCCGTGGAAGATGGCTTGGTCCATCGCGCGTGTCGTGCAGCCGTCCATGCGTTGCTTTGTGAGGTACTGGACGATGTGGAGGTGGCCGGCGCCCGCTGCTGTGTCCATTGTGTCGGCGCTAAAGCCTTCGTACGCGTGGGCGCTCAGGAACGCCAGGACGTCGACGGCTCCATGCGTCGCAGCGGCGTGCACGAGCCGGCGCTGGTCGAAGGGCGACAGCACGGTCGTCTCGTGGAGCGACGCCAAGAGCGCCGCATCGTTGCGGGATGCGCAGTAGAGGAAGAGCATGCAGCCAAGGTTGGCCATGTCGCGCATGGCGCGGCGAACGGCGAGCAGGCCGTGGGCGGCGATCCACGGCTCGAGGATGGATGCGACGACGTCGATCGAAGGCATGGGCTGCTCCTGCGCCGAGCGCACGAGGTGGTCGAGGCCACGCAGCTGCAGCGAGACGATGAGCTCGAGCTGCTCCTTGTACCAGCCGTCTTGGTACGCAAAGACGACGTCGAGGAGGTCGCGCGAGTGCAGGACGGCGTCCATATTAGTTTGGTGTTGTTTAAGTGCGGCCATGGCTTCGAACTTCGGGTGTCAGCCAATCCTGCGTGGCACGGCCGCTTCGAATATTTGGCACTTGCAATATCAATATTGCTCCAGAGAGTGCGCTCCAGCATGCAATATGCACTGGGATCGCACGAGACGCACCAGCAATGTGACCCGCTACGATACTATAGACCACGAGACGCAGCCTTTGATGGTGTTGGATCGTATTCACTAGTGTCTTGACCTAGGGAGGTGTCTATTTTGTCAAAAGGAACACGTCGAAACCACGATAATACTGACCGAAGGCGGGTTGATATTGCACATCATCAATATTTGCCAGCAGGACTCGGAGAGGCTGCCGTGCACCCTTTGCTCTTTGCTCTATCATGCTGTACTTGAAGTATCGACGACACGAACAATACCGTACTAGTACGGTCAAGGCAAGGGCTATGAAGAATATCCTTACGTCCTAATGGGTTAACATTGTGTTTCAAGACGCGCACGATAGCTGTGCACGATAAGGTCAAACAACACGTGAGTCGATCAATGTTCAGACAGGTCATCGAGCGATGGTCGTATGCCTGCGTTCACATGATGCTGATGGTCATCCGGTGTGGATTGCTAGTACAAATTTGTACCACAAAGCCCTGTACATATTAACTCAGTAGAACCACTTGGGTACATCAATGGTCGTACGTAAATGTATCGGCAGCACAAACCATCAATTGTCTGGTCTCTTGGATTGGTAGATTGGCCTCGGTCTCGTGGTCCCCACAACCAGTCAACCCTAGCTAGCCCTTAACGTTACCACACCAATGGCACCGTCGGTACCGCGAAGGTTCGAGGCGACGCAGCGGACCAAGAAAGACCAGGAGCGCATGGAATGATCATCTTATCGCTCATCTGACAGATCTTATGGCAGATCTTCTTATCGCGGATCGTAGCGCATTGAATGCATCGAGACGAAGCTGAGATGCTGTGGCCGGTGCACCAACGCCGCGCGTCTCCCGGCCCATTTGTGTCGACTCTGTCACGTAGGATGGATCCCGCATGGTCGTGTAGTGATTTTTGGGCGTAAGTCCATGGCTCCGACAGTGCACGTGGAGCTTGCAGCCGTCTTTGTCGTGGCATTTCCAATTGAACGATACCGCTCGACGTGACGAAAGTTGATGGGGCCGTTTCACCCATGACGTGGCATCACGGTTGACCAGATATCATACTCTCGACCAATGGACAGGAGGGTATTATAGGCAAAGGAATTATATCAAGGAAGCTGGAGAATCCCGTCAAGTGTCGACCATTGCGGAGCCCTTGCTAAAAGGAAGACAAGCTTCCGGCTCCGCAGACAAGATTCCGGCAAAGCGCGTCGAGTCGACGAGGAAGGACCTCTCCTACTAAGTACGCCAGTGTCTACGCTGTGACTCACAAAACCACATTGTCCGTACCTTCTTATAGCATACGTCATACGAGGGGTTGGCCCGCTACACACTCTGCTACGCACAATGTTTGGGACCAATCTGGCATCCATGTCCATCCATGTGGCATCACATCTCTTGAATGCGACACACACAAGAGGCAACAAGTGTTGGTCGTAGCAGCCACACCTCCACTCGAGCAGCTCATTTTTCAATTCACCCCGTCATCCAGAATGGAGTCCACAAGCACCCCTGCCGCTGCCGTTTCGTATGTCCCCCTCGCCGAGCCACCGCACGAAAAGACGATCGATGAACCCGCCGGTGTCGCGACAACGCCCGCCGACGAAGGCCTCGTGTACGGCGCGTGGAAGGCCGACATTTGCGGCTGCTTTACGCACTGCATGCCCAACTGCCTCTTGGCCTACTGCTGCCCGTGCGTCCCGCTGGCGCAGGTCATGGCTCGCATCGGCGGCAGCTACTGGACGACGCTGCTTACGTTTTTCGTCATCTACCTCGTCGGCCAAGTCTCGGCGGGTCTCATGCGCTGGCAGCGCGCGCCGTCGTGCCGCTACTACGACGACGACTGCGCCACCTCGTACTCGAGCGGGGTGTACGTCTATAGCGTCGCCTTCTGCCTCGCGACAATCGGCATTTCGTACGTGCGCGGTCAAGTGCGCAAGGCGTTCCAGATCCCGGGCTCGAGCTACGAAGATTGCCTCTGTGCGTTCGCGTGCAGCTGGTGCTCGATCGCACAAATGGCGACGCAAGCCAACACGTACACACCCGGCGCGTGCGACTGCGAAGCCAAGGGCACGCTGCCCGCGTTCCAGGCGTGAGACGAAAAGCTACAAGGTCCACAGTATATTTCCCACACCAAAGACTTGTTAAAAAGATCGTGTTCATGCGCTGTTTCAAATCCTGAGAACGGTATGAGCACAATCGACCTGAGACGAGACACGGCCAGACGCGACGTCCTCGGTAGTCAAGTGGGTCCATAACAGGGGAAACATCGTGGTTTATTATCTTTTTCAATGGACATGCTGGTGAACGTTAGACTCTTCGGGAACCGAGCTGTGGCAGTGACACCGATCTGTCGTGCTCGTGTGGCAGCAACGTCTGGATGCAGGTCGTGCCCGCAATACAGTCGTCGTCGTTTTCACAGATCTTCCCACCAGAGGTCAAAATGACCAGAGGTCGGGTCGAGTTCAAGCGTTGTGTCCTCAAATCATATGCAAAGGCAGTTAGCTCAAGCATACACAATACAGCCGATTGTAGTAATGTACGAATGAAACGTTTCGACGCCAGCCGTTATCTCCATAAGATACCTGGTACTGGTGTATATATATACTCTATCCCGCATGTGCATGGACGATATTGGTGTATGTCCCAACGTACCACTATGTCTAGTCCATTCCGACGTTAGAGACCATCAATGTCGACGGCACATGGCGTGACGTCCGTCAGAGATGTCGGCCCTGCGCATGTCCCACTGAAAAGGACACTGTCATGTACAGTATGTACACCAATGAAGGTCCCCACCATATGAGGCCTCAGCACTCGGTGAAAGTATCGCACTCTTCAAAACGACGACCAGTGCGCAGTGCTCATGGAGACCACTCCCGTGATGCAAGCTCCGTTTGGCTCGATTACCGCTGGCCCCCACGCACTCAGGTCGGCCGGCGCCTTCTTCTTCCAGTCCGCGGCGTTCCGCTTTCTTCAATACACGCTCAACGACCTCCTCTGGTATGTACTCATGAAGTACCTTGAAGCGGACGGCCAGCAGTACTCGGAAACCCTCACTCTTATTGACGCGACGAGCTATCTGCGCTTCTTCTTTTGCGTCTTCTCGGACATTTGGCCGATGTTTGGCTACCGCCGCAAGAGCTGGCTCCTGCTCGGATGGGCCATCGCCGTCATCGCGCTCAGCCTTGGCACGGTGCTTCCCATCGGTGCTCCGTACTGCGACTTTGTCAAGTACCCCGTCGACTGCATGCGGAACGAGCGCAACGACGCACCCTACGCCGCGTTCAACTCGAACGCCACCGACAAGGCCGGCCGCTACACCCGACTCTTCGCCGGTGCGGCGCTTGGTGTCGCCGTCATCGGGGCTGCCTTGAACGGTCTCATGGTCCAGTACGCACAAGTGCAAGACGATTCGGTGCGTGGCAGTCTCCAAGCCAGCTTCTATTGTGCGACGACGGTCGGCCGACTCGCGTCGTCGCTTCTGCAGCAGTTTGCGCTCAACTTTACGACCTTTGGTGGCGACTACGACTGGATCCTCGACGTCCAAGCTGCGTTTGGTCTCTGCCTCGCGGTGGCGCTTCTCGCGATGGTCTCGACGCTGTGGCTCGACGAGGTCAAGTCGACGCGGTGCCAGTTTGGCGTCTGGTGGACGCAGCTCTGGGCCCAGCTGCAAACGCGCGCCGTGTGGCGCGTCGTTGCTTTCTACATGTTTTTCGGCATGTTTCAAGGCGTGTACATGAAACCCATCACGAGCTGGCTCACGGGCTCGAGCAATGATTGGTTCAGCACCGTCGACTGCGTCGTGCCATTTCTCGTCTATGCCGTCGTCGGGCGCGTCGGTCGGGCGTGGTCCTGGCGCACGGCGATTCTCATGTCGTCGCTGGCCTGCGTCGCTCTCCGCGCGTTCTCGGTCGTCAGTGTCACGCAGGACATTGACCGCAGCGCGACGTTCAACAGCATCTTGCTCGTGCTCATGCAAGCGGCCATGTCTGTGACGGAGCTCATGTGCGGCTTTGTCCTTGTCGAGACGACGGGCGCCGGCTACGAAGCGACGTTTGCGGGGCTCCGAATCGTGATCTCGTACGCCAACAGCACGTGGATCAACCAGTGGTCGACCTTTATTCGCGAGAAACTGCGGATCGAACCGATCTCGACCAAGGACGGTGAGGATACTTTGCTCACTGAAATTGTGCACGCAAGCTATGTTGTGCTGGGCATTCAGCTCATCGGGCTTTGCTGGATCGCGCTGCTTCCGACGCAGAAGGCGCGGCTTCTCGAGCTCAAGGACGCGGCGACCGCAAAGCCACTTGCGGGCTTCCTCGTCGTCATTGGCGTTATGAGCCTTGTATCGTACCCGCTTCGCGACCTCCTTTTCAGCCTCGTGGATTATTTGAACGCACGCGACGAGTAACCTCTCAACATGAAAGAAGGATAATGTTTTTTTACCTTGCATTGCAGCCTGTGGCTGCAGCTATCAAATGGATCGTCGGGGCTTAGACTTTGCGAATGGCAGTACACGTTGGTGTGTGGGCCGTGCGTCACCGTCAACAAGCGGTGCGACGGGGCTAAATTCTCCGTGTCGTCGTCTTCGCTGTACCTAGTTGGGCTCAAGCTTGACACCAAGCGGGCGACTCCATAGCAGCGGTGGCGCCTTGCCCATCTCCTCGTCCGGAGACATGGGCGACTTGGTGGCTACGCACACGCATCGGAAGCTCGATCGAGCCAATACCGGTAGTCGTGTGAGCGGTGCATGCAAGCACACTTAAGTGCGCGCCCCGCGTCAAGTAGTAGAGTAGAATTGACTACGGCTCCGATTCCACTCCCATTGCCAGAGCGAGAGAGCTGTGTAGTTGGGCGGGTCAGAGTCACATCGGAGCAAGCTGCAGTTTAATGTCCAACGATAAAACGGGCTCGATCATGTACTAGTACTGTACAAAGGTTACGGGCGGCGAATGATCGAGCCACAAGAGCATGGTCACGACGCACGCGTGTCGGTTCGTGTCGGTGATTTTCATCGTTTCGTATTCTATTGGTAGGAATTAGCCTGCAAGGCAGGAATTAGCATGGAAAGCTGGGTCCATGCTTTTTGTCGTATTTTATTAAAAGCCCGCGCACGCACATGCCATTTCTATAGGTAAATAAAATTACGAGTAAAAACGACCGGCTATTATAATGACTCGCGACCTCTTTTTATTTGTATTCTATGATTTAGAGGCGCACCATGGTACGAATTCGTCCGTCCAGCGATGCCATTGGCGTAGCGCTCTGCGACAACCGACGTTGGACATGGTAGCACCGGCGCGCGGGTGTGGACAGGCAAGTCCTACGCAGCTTGCGCAGCATTGCTCAAGATGCCCACGCCCACGCGCACCACCGTGGCGGTGGCCATCGCCTTTCTTCTCTTTGCCGCCTACGGCGCCTGCGTCAAGGCCCTCGATGCCTCCATGTACAGCGCGCTCCTCGCGATGCCGCACGCCAGCACCGTGGGCACCGTCGCGATCGTCGTCGCGGTGCTTGGCCTCGTGCACCTTGTCTGGACGCGGTGCGCGCCGTCGCCCACGCTCTGCCTCGTGCTGCTTGTCGCTGAGGTCGTTTGCGCCAGCGTGCTCTTGGCGTATGCAGTCGCGGCGCTGTCGACAACGACGCATGCGATCGACGACTCGCCCAAGCTCACGACGTACCAGCACCGCATGGAAGAGTTTCTTGCCTCGGACGCGGCGCGCCAGTACAAATACAGCAGCAGTCTCACCTATACGTGGGGGGTAGACGCCCCGTCCCGGCCGACGCTCTCCTACGTGGGCTACGAGTACCCACGTACGGTCGCACGCATGTTCAATGACGTGTACTGCATGAGCGAAGGCCGCCACTTTTGCAGCGCGTTTCCGCTCGTCCAAACGATCGTGTTTCCAGGTCTCTGGGCCGACCCAAACGTGACGGCTGCGATTGCGCGCAATTTATCGACGCTGCCGACCACGTTCGCCAACGTCACCGTGACAGCCACCACGACCATCGAGAGCTTTTGCGCGCGCGTTAACATATCGTATACCATCCCGCGCGACCAAACGGAGCCGTTCATGCGCGATCTCGGTCGACTCTGCAGCAGCTGCAAGACGCTCGGAACGCTCGCGACCGTCAGCACGGACCACGACACGCTCAAGCAGTGGATCCATACGTCGTGCCCAATGACGTCGCCCAAACCGTCGGGCGTCTACTGCGTCACCGCGGCCGATTGCATTCAAACCAACGTGCTGCGCCCAGAACGCAGCGATGACTCAGAGTGGTGCTACGTCACCGAGTCGTACCTGAACCCATCGTACGACGCGTGCTTTGGCCACACGCTCATGTCGGCAGCACGGACGTACGCAGTAGCGATCGTGATCGCCTCGGGCGTCCTCTTGTGTCTATCGGTGCTGCTTCTTGCGCGCGTCTATGTCGTGCGTCAAGTGCAACGATACCAAGATGCGCTGCGCGAGGCTGCGGTGCAGACACCGACGATGACTAACGTGTAATATTGTCTTATGGTGGGTTCGAATATTGTCTTATGGTTGCTCGTATTTATGGTACAGGATGATTGGACACACGTAGTAATGAGACGCTCGGGACCCTACCCCTCGAAGTCCTGCGACGCGGTCGTCCGCAGGGATCGCATGCGCCGACGCCACGAACGCCGAAGCGAGATGGAAGCGGTGCACATTGGTGGCTGCCAAGAACTTGGCACATGAAGATGTGAGCTAATGATACGCGCCCAACAGATGTTGCGCCGACATGGGCGTGGGCAAGTGCGCAGGCAGGTCGGGCTCAGACACAGTCCGCATCTGGGTCGAGAATGCTCGTGGGACAAGGGCACCATGCGAAGAGATCCTACGAATTGTTGCAGTATACACAGAGAACGCTGGCGTCAAGAGCTGATACAATGACGTTGAGAATGGTTTTGTGCCACAGCTTTTGGGTGGATTGACAAGATACTTTTTGAAAACCAACTGTTGGGAAGAAGATGGAGTTGTTCTTGAAGTGGGTCATCTAGTACTATAGAGAAATCGATGCTCAATAAAACTGTCAGACATTCTTCGCTGTGTGCACTCGGTTGAGGAACTTGATTTAGGCAGGTGGAGGCAGGAGAGCGATCCGCGGGACGAGGTGACGTCGCGGCCACTCGTGTAGAAGACGGAGTTGTGCGTCGCGATATGTATCGAAAAATGCATCGCATGTTGCTCGTTGCAGTCCACCGCTGTGTGCATCTGATTCCGATCAACCTGAGTCCACGACGTATCAGACGCTCTGATTCAAAGGGACTCAGTCCGCTTTTCTTCGCAAGTACCCGGTACGCAGTTCTTATTACGTGTTCTCACCCGCGTGTTTCGGTGCACTGACGTGGTCGACATGTGGCACGTTGGCCGCGTATTTGCACCGCGCAGCACACATTGTCGAAGCTTCTTCTGCAGCCAAGTCGTATCAAGTTTGCTGAAAACATCAAACTTTTACGGATTCTCTTCCCGACACAGATGCAACAAACTGTGTCCGAGTCCGACCGTGCGTGGTCCCACGCCGCCACCCGTCGGTTTGCCAGCGTACACTTTCACATTTGCTTTCTTCTCGACAGCCACCACCAACATGCATCATCGCGCCCTTTTCTCTTCGGTCTTTGTGGCGTCGGCTCTTGGGATCCCCGCGGACGAGCGCGCGTCGCTCGTAGCCGACCTCGACCAATGGCGCGCAACGTTTGGTCGCGATGCAGCGGCGAACGGTCTCCTCCCGCAGCTTATCGGTCTCGACGAGGTGGACGCGACCGAGCTCTTGCTCTCGCGGCTTCAAGCAGCCAAAGCGGCGCTCCCGGCGCTGCGTCGCGAGAACCCGGACGCCGACTTTACGCATCTCGGGCCGTTTGCGCTGCTGAGCCATGACGAGTTTAGGCAGCGCCTCGGCCGCTCGTTCGCCAAAGCGGCGCCCAAGCGTGCGCTACGACCCGACGCTGTCGACTATGGCGCGCTCCCGGCTGCGACCGCCGCCGGCAATGTCGACTGGGCGACGCGCTCGAGGTGTATGAACGCGGTCAAGGACCAGGGCAGTTGCGGCAGCTGCTGGGCCTTCGCGGCCACGGGTGCCATCGAGTCGGCGCACTGCATTGCAACGGGCGCGCTCCTTAACCTCTCGGAGCAGCAGGTCGTGAGCTGCGACACGGTCGACGGCAACGGAGGCTGCGACGGCGGCCGGGAAGTCACCGCGATCAACTGGGTCGCGTCGCGCGGCCAGTGCGTCACCTATGACTACCCGTACACGTCCGGCGCGTCGGGCAGTACGGGCGCGTGCCAGACGACATGTTCGCCGCAACCGCTGGCCGTGGGTGGCGCGGTCCAGATTGTCGGTGAAGCTGCGCTTGAGACCGCGCTCAACACGCAACCCGCGACCGTGACCGTTGCGGCCGGCAACGAGGCGTGGCAGTACTACAGCGGTGGCATCGTGACGTCGTGTCCCAGCGCCATGTCAGACCACGCGGTCATCGCCGTCGGCTACGGCACGTCGGGCGGCAAGAGCTTTTTCAAGCTCCGCAACTCGTGGGGTGCGGCGTGGGGCGATAACGGCTACATCAAGCTCCAGCGCGGTGTCGGTGGCAAGGGCACGTGCAACGTTGCCGAGAGGCCGGCATACCCCAAGATCTACGGCGCGGCAAAGCTGGTGACCGCAACACCGATGGCGACGCCCGAGCCAACGACGCTCCGCCCGTGGACGAACAGTGAGAGTGACGGAGACGTCGATGGTGGCGAGTACAACAACTCTTAAAAGCCGCGTCCAATTGATGGCAAGTAGGTAGTGCAAACTCGCACGTTCTGTGGCACGAGGTGTCACGCGATATAGTCGACTGCTATTGTGCAATGAATTGGATCGTGTTGCTGATGGCAGAATCTTGTCTTGCTTGCAGCGATCGTCTCGTTCGAGGCCAGCGCCGACCCGTTCGCCTGGCGCAAGTGACCCTAAAGTTGTGTTGCAACACGTTTTGTGATCATTTCTACAGAGGAATGGCCATATCGGTTGCAGCAAGAGATGGCAGAAGCGCCAAGGCACCTTGGCAGCAGCGATCGAAACCAAAAGACGACGTGTCAAAATATGTACTGTGGTTCGTTGGCGACGCAGTAAGAACGTCGACGTGTGTGCACGGCAACATTGCACTTTGCCGTAACATCGCTGGCTAGGTACACACCTGTTTCGTACGTACACCCGTACAATTGACAGTACATTTGTACGAGATGTACGTAAGACATCCGAGACCCAGCCAATCAAAACGATCGCGTCCCGTACAGATCGGCAACGCTGCTGGCGGCGGCTCGTTCGAAGTAGCATGTGTGGTCCTTAATTGCGTATGATAACAATGTATCGTACTTGCGTTAAATATCGATTTTGCTTGCACGGTAGGTCCTCGCGGAGGAAGCAGGCGAGACGCTACTATGGTGTAGCAGGCCATCGTTCGGCGTAGCGACCTTGTCGAGTCGGTGCACTGCAGTCTCGTTGTCGTGGTAGCAACAAAGTAGCCCCGCGTGCTGTTTCTTTTCTGCCAAATATCGCTCGAGCGTGTCACTCAGTACGTCTCGTTCGACCAGCCTTGCATCCCGTTATCTTCCGGTTACACACGCGCACTTGGATCTAAATGGACGCAGCTGGTGGCCTCGATATCAGCGTGGCACAGCAGATTGGTATAATAGCATTGCTTTTCCTGCGCTGCGCCCGATGCACAGCAGGAATCACGCGTTCCAGTGGTGTCCAGCGACTATCAGCACGTCCGACGCTTGATCTGTCGCGTGTCGGCTGCGCGGAGAGATTGTCATGTTGTGATATCCCCGAAGACATTCCTCGTTCTGGTCGTGCATGTTTGAAGGTAACCCCGTCTTGAAGCGGCATCGAATCCCTCAGTGCTTGGCCCTTGATCAGAAGGTGCGATCCTCGGCCTCGGACGTTGAACCTCTCTCAACTTGCTAATCTCGGTGCTTGATCGACAGCCACAACGTTCGATATCCAGCTTTGATTCATGATTCACCTTTGGGTAGTAATCTGGCTGCGAAGAAGCGAGCATCTCCACGGAATGCGAGCCGCGGTTGCCGCCGAGATTGGTAATACCGGCCCATCTCATTCGAATGGCACGAGTTGCAGCGCGCACTTTTTGATTTGCTTGGAGAATGCAAGCCGCACTTGCAGTGTCGACGGTAGTCGCGTTCGCTGGTGCGAGCCAAAGCGACTTGGAAGAATGGTTCATGAAATTTGGCGCGGAAGCGATCACCAACAACCTGCTGCCGAGGATCCACGGCGCCACCACCGAAGCGACCAACAACGCGCTTTTGATTGAGCGACTGGACGCGACCAAAACGCTCATCACCACACTGCAGGCCGAAAACCCGGATGCAACCTTTGGGATCGGGCCCTACGCGCTCTTGACCTCAGGCGAGTTTGCTCAGCGCCTCGGGCTTGCGGGGATACCACCGTCCGTTGCGGCCCCGCCGGCGCTGACCGCTACGCCGCCGAATGCGACGGTCGACTGGACGACGTCCAAGTGCCTCAACCCAGTAAAGAACCAAGGTCGATGCGGCAGTTGCTGGACGTTTGCGGCCACGGGGGCTGCCGAAGCAGCGCATTGCATTGCGACCGGCACGCTTCTCAACCTCTCGGAGCAGCAGGTCGTCAGCTGCGACACGACCAACGGCTTTGGCTGCAATGGTGGCTGGGAAACCGGCGCTCTCAACTGGATCGCAGCTAATGGCCAGTGCCTCACGGCCGACTACCCCTACACGTCCGGTGCGACGCAGTTGACCGGCGCCTGCCAAAAGATGTGCACGCCACAGAAGCTTTCGATCGGGTCGCTCGTGTATATCGCTGGCGAAACCGCGCTCGAGTCGGCGCTCCAAACACAACCAACGACGGTGGCCGTCTCGGCAGGCAACCCCGTGTGGCAGCACTACATGGGCGGTCTCGTCACGGCGTGCCCCGCTGCGATCTCGGACCACGCGCTCGTCGCTGTCGGGTACGGTACAACCGCGGATGGACAGCCGTACTTCAAGCTGCGCAACTCGTGGGGCGTCAATTGGGGCGAACAGGGCTATATCCGCCTTCTTCGCGGCGTCGGCGGCTACGGAACGTGCAACCTCGCCGAGGCGCCGTCGTACCCGCGTATTACCTACCCGAATCCACCGACAAGTGCGCCAACAACGCAAAAGCCAACGACCCTGGCACCGACGACCCTAGCCCGAACAAAGACACCGGCTCCCACCAAGACGCCGGCTCCCACCAAGACACCGGCTCCCACCAAGACACCGGCTCCCACAAAGACACCGGCCCGAACAAAGACACCTACCCCCACCAAGACACCGACCCCCACCAAGACACCGACCTCGAGAAAGACGCCAGCCCCCACGACCCGCAAACTACCGGTAACCCCGGCTCCCACGACGCCACAGCCACCGGCGGTGACCGTAAAAACCTCGATCCCGTGGCCAGTCCCTACAACGCCAACGCCACGTCCATCGCCCCAATACAACTAGGGTAGCGCAACCCCGTCGCCAACGAAAGTGTCATCGATAACGCATCATACCCGCTAAGAACTTATGTTGTGTACTGTGTACCCTGTTGAGATATCTTTTCACCCATAACTATTACCCGGTATGGTCCTCTCGGTGGTTTGCTCATAGACCGATGGCGAGGCGCCACGACATACAATCTTCTTGTCGTGTGAAGTGTTGATCGTCCGAGTAAAAGACACATACACAAAACTCGACAAAAACGCTGCGTTGTCTACGAACGCGATGCCAAGGATACTAGATGGAAGTCCTTCGTGGTAATAAGGCCATAAACTTTGCTACTATTCATGGCCGTTGCGAAATGCGGGTTGGTCATCGTGCGTGCGGCCGTTGTCGAAAGCAGCGCGCCAATATTTAATTGCATTTTTGGTAGCAATGCGTTGCTCAGATCTCCAGGGTAAATCCTCGTTGCCGTCAGTGGCCTCTATCGGCACCATCGTCTCGGCTGCAGGTCAGCATATGCCCGTGTAGACCACATGTTTCCCATGCGTTTCCGGTGCAAAGAAAAGATTCGGCCGCTGAGAGCAGCTGACTTCGTTCGCGATTCCGACTCTGTTGCTTGGTATAACGTGTACAACCATGCACTGCTCTCATTGTCCGATCAAAGAGACGTGGTGGAAAAGGCACATCGACATCCATCGCATCATGTCTGCATGATTCAGTGTATCAAGTTGATAAGCTGATACAGATCGTATTGTGTGCACTTATCGCCACGGGTTCGCGCGGCGCTGTAGGGCGCGAAATGTGCGGCCGTGGGCAGGGCGCGTTCATCTAATCCCGTTGCAGAGACAACGGTAAAGATACTCGATACCACGACGGTACAACTGTTACCAGGCATAGCAAAGTCGCTCCAGCGTCCAATCTGATTTCGCAACGAGAGATGATGGTTGGCCGGAGCGTTTGAAAACCACGCCCACTTCGCCCACGTTGAATTGGAGGTGTGACAAACGCGTGGGATGGGAGGTTCCTTGTGATGAAAACAAATACTATTTCCAAGTGAAAACCCCCATTGTGTACGTGCCCAAATCTATCTTTTTTGCAGCTCGTTGTTCCCTCATGGACCCCTCGTCAAGAAGAGAAGGCAAGAGTGCCCGAGGAGACGCACCGACGAGCAGCGAACAGAACCCAAGCGTTGGCGAGGATGATTTGCCGCCAACTCAGAATTTGGTTCTCAGGTTGGTCTGGTGCAATTGCTTTGCGTCACACAGTTTACGTGCACGTCTACGAGTCTTTATTTCGCACTCTGATGCACGCCACAACACTAGAATCGGATGCATTTCAACATGCTGCAGCTCATCTGGCAAAGCGGCCATTTACAAACTTGTGGACAAACTAGAACAGTCTTGAAAACGTTAGCATAAGAAATGTTGCAGAATAATGGAACCCAAAGTCCTTTAGAAGACACGACCACGCTTGCAAGGGGTGCACTGTAGCATCCGGGCGCCGATACAATGTGTCCCACGTCGTCCAAACGTGCTCGAACACAGCTCCCACGGTGTACCAAGCCGCCAACATGGATCAACTCAGAAAATCAGAATACATCCCATCGTCCAAACCGCCAAAGCCAATTCCCAACGCTCATTGTTCAATTCGCCTCTGCCATGCAACGCATTCTCCTCGCCACGGCTGCTCTCACCCTCGTCGCTGCGGACCGCGACGCGCTCGTCGCCGAGCTCAACCAGTGGAACAAGGCCTTTGGCCCGTCGTACTTGCCCACGGGCGTGGACGCGGCCAACACGGAGGACCTCCTCGTGCGTCTCCAGGCAGCCAAGGATGCGATCGCTGCCGTCTCCAAGGAGCAGCCGACGGCGACGTTCGGCATCGGGCCCTTCTCGCTCTACTCGGCCAAAGAGTTCCAGAACTACCTTCGCCGTTCGTTTGCGCCGGGTGCTGCGCTGCTTCAGGACGCGCCGCGGGTGGAGGACCGCGGCGTCGGCGGTGCCAACGGCACCCTCGACTGGTCGGCGACCAGTTGCATGAACCCGGTCAAGGACCAAGGCAAGTGCTCGTCGGCGTGGGTCTTTTCGACGACGGCGTCGGTCGAGGCTGCCCACTGCATCGTGACTGGATCGCTGCTCAACGTGTCGGAGCAGGACGTTGTGAGCTGCGACCGTGACCAGCTCGACGAAGGCTGCCGCGGCGGCCTCGAGTTCACGGCCATGGACTGGATCGGGAAGAACGGTATCTGCCTCGCCAAGGACTACCCGTACACGTCCGGCTCCGACGGCACGAACGGCGTGTGCCAGACGACCTGCAAGAAGCAAATGCTCGCCGTCGAAGGCCACGCGTGGGCGACCGGCGAGCTCAAGTTGGAAACGGCGTTGCTCAAGCAGCCCATCACGGCGGCCGTCATCGCCGCCAACGACGCGTGGCAGCACTACACGTCCGGCGTCGTGACGTCGTGCCCGGGCAACACACTCGACCACTCGGTGCTCGTCGTCGGCTACGGCGCCGAGAACGGCGTCGACTACTTCAAGGTCCGCAGCTCGTGGGGTGCGGCGTGGGGTGACAAGGGCTACATCAAGCTCCAGCGCGGCGTCGGTGGCAAGGGCATGTGCAACGTTGCCGAGTTCCCGATCTACCCCAAGCTCAAGGGCACGCCAATGCCGACGACGGCGCCCGTCCCGACCAAGCCCGCGTGCTAAGTCGATGACGTTTTTCGACCAACTCTATGTTGATATCGTCGCCAACCGTAAAGATGTGTACTATCCGGCTCAATGCGCAAATATAGTCGTTTGACCCATGCTATCCACGGCAAGGTTGCCCGTTGGTACCAACTTGTATGCGTGTTTCGTTGTGTTGAACAAGCGGCAGTCAGCGCGGCGCTGTACGCGACGACACCGATGTTGCGCGCTGTCCATTTCGTCGGCGGCGTATAGCGTTTGCTTTGCGAGCGAGATTGAAGGTCTCTCTAGGTGTAGGGTTAGTACACGAGTGCTTTTTCCAATGGCCATTCGCCACTGTGACTGCGACGTTGTATGCACTCCAGCCGCGTATTTCAAGCTTTCATGCGTGGCAACAAAGTACGAATAGTTGTCAAGTACAAAAAATTTATGGGGTTTCAAGCAGGACGCCCAACGTTAGCAGGCCGGTTTCGTTGTTGGAGCAGGTGTCGTCGTCATGATCGGAAACGTCGGGAGCTCGGCCACCTTGCATACGCCAGTACCGCCGACGCCGCGCTGGAGCTTGATGTGGCCTGCCTCGCCCCAGTTGGCGCCCCACGAGTTGCGGACCTTGAAGTAGTTGACGCCCTTCTCGACACCGAACCCGACGGCGACGGCAACGTGGTCGACGTCGTTTCCGGGGCACTTGGTGACAATGCCGTCCTTGTAGAGCAGCCACGCATAGTTGGCGGCCTCGACTTCCACCGCGACGGGCTGCACGGAAAGCGCCGCCTCGAGCGCCGGCTCGCCAATCGCAAAGTCAAAGCTGTTGATAGCGAGCGGCTGCTTCTTGCACGTCGTTTGGCACTCGCCGTTCTTGCCGTCGACGCCGGACGTGTACGGGTAGTCGTTGGCGAGGCAAATACCTTGCTTGGAGATCCAGTCCAGAGCCGTAAACTCGACTCCTCCGTTGCAGCCGTCGTCAAAGAGGTCGCGATCGCAGCTCACAACGTCCTGCTCCGACACATCCAGCAGCGTCCCGGTCGCAATGCAGTGGGCGGCTTCGACGACGGCCGTCGCCGAGAAGACCCACCCCGCCGAGCACTTGCCGTGGTCTTGCACCGGGTTCATGCACCGGGTCGTCGACCAGTCCACGGTACCGTTGGAGGCGCCGACGCCGCGGTCCACGAGTCGAGGGACATTGTCGTGCGGTGGCTTGGGCGTCGTGCGAAGCTGGGCTCGAAACTCTTCGAGCGAATACAGGGCAAAACGACCAAGTTCGAACGTCGCGTACGGCTGCGTTGCCTGCAGCAAAGCCATTGCGGCCTTGGACGCCTGCAACCGCCCGAGGAGGTCGTCCGTGTTGGTGGCATCGACGCCGCGCGGCAAATACGACGGGCCAAACACTTGGTTCCACGCGTCAAGTTCGAGTGTCAGCGACGCCCGCTCCGTCGGCGAGAGGTCGAGGGCCATCGTGGACACGGCGAGGAGGGCAGCGACCGTGAGTCGCTGGTGCATGGGAAAAGTGAAAATGATTCGAGTCCAACGACGACGACAATGAAGTGGCTTGCGTGGGACTGCATAGTGTAGGACCTACGACCACTGCAGCGCGTTTGGATGCAAGGCAGTGGGTGCAAGGTCGTTGCGCCAGCGATATGGCATGGCCATGCTGCAGTAAAGTAGCTTCACCCGTACCGTCAATTAGAGGACTCTACTGGTTATTCGATTGCCGACCTTGAAAGCTGACGGTGATGCGACGTGCTACGAAGGAGCGTGTAGCTGTTGTTGAAGCCTTATATTAGTGCGCTCCGAGGCTGATTATCCGGGACTCGGATACAAGATCTGAGTTGCGTGTCTCGCGCAGACGTTGGGACCAGATGCAGTTGCAACCGCACTAAAGTTTTCAACCACGTCTCTGCGAATGCACGTGCATTTGGAAGTCGACAGCCTATAGTTACTACTATGCAGTACATTGCAGACCCACATTCCATTCCTCATGTGTTGGGTGGTGTTGAAAAACACCAGTGGGGTGAGCGACTTTGCGTCGCTATCGCTTCAGACTTAGCCGCCAAAGCCGTACAACGTGCGGCCCTGGCGCTTGAGTGCGTACACGACGTCCATGGCCGTCACCGTCTTGCGGCGCGCGTGCTCCGTGTACGTAACTGAGTCCTTGATGACGTTCTCAAGGAAGACCTTGAGCACGCCGCGCGTCTCTTCGTAAATCAAGCCCGAGATGCGCTTGACGCCGCCACGGCGCGCGAGACGGCGGATGGCGGGCTTGGTGATGCCCTGGATGTTGTCGCGACCTTGCGGTGGCGCTTCGCACCACCCTTGCCGAGACCCTTGCCGCCCTTGCCACGACCAGACATGTTGTTGTTGTTGATGTTGCTGTTGAAATTGAAAGTGCTCATGGCAGAGCGTTTGGCGCGATCGCGGTAACCGGATCGTGTGTGATTGGTCTAATTTCAAATAAAGTGGAACTCATTGGTGGAATATTTACATCCAGCTACCAATCCGATGCGCCAACCGCTCCTGGTGTCCAATCAAATCGAGCGATGCATTCTTCCCGCTCATCATCACTCGCATCACTTTCAATTTCAACAGCAACATCAACAACAACAACATGTCTGGTCGTGGCAAGGGCGGCAAGGGTCTCGGCAAGGGTGGTGCGAAGCGCCACCGCAAGGTCCTCCGCGACAACATCCAGGGCATCACCAAGCCCGCCATCCGCCGTCTCGCGCGCCGTGGCGGCGTCAAGCGCATCTCGGGCCTGATTTACGAAGAGACGCGCGGCGTGCTCAAGGTCTTCCTTGAGAACGTCATCAAGGATTCGGTCACGTACACGGAGCACGCGCGCCGCAAGACGGTGACGGCCATGGACGTCGTGTACGCGCTCAAGCGCCAGGGCCGCACGTTGTATGGCTTTGGCGGCTAAGTCTGAAGCGATAGCGACGCAAGGTCGCTCACCCCACTGGTGTTTTTCAACACCACCCAACACATGAGGAATGGAAAGTGCTTCTGCAATATGCTTTCTACACTAGACAGAGCCAATTCAGGCAACCCCAAGATCGAGCTGCGCGCATGGATAGCGACCCAAGAATCAACAACAAAGCGCTTGTGAGGCTTGGCCGGTGCTTCAGCGAGGAGCGTTAGTGGTCGTGATTCGAGATTGACTAGGCAGCGTGCACACCAGGGGTCGTCACGGAGAGCAACCAGCGACGCGTCAAGAGATGGCACCACAGCGCGACGAGCCAAGTGCCGGACATGCAGTCGTGCGATAGAAGCTGCCTGGATAGCGAGTGCGGCAGCGGAAAGTTGCGTCAGCGTCGTGCGGAAGACACGGTTGTTGCGTTCGAGCCAAAGACAATACCAGACGCAAGCGCGTAAGAAGATCGGAAACTATGACCGGTGTGCTTGCTCTTTCCGAGAGACAATAAATACCATTATTGAGCGCAGCCCAATCTTCACGATGCAACTGCGCAACCAGAGGTCTGGTACGGACATCGATATATCCACGTCCGTTAGCCGCGAATCGGAGATGCATCGCCAGTACATATCGACTTGGGTCGTGAGCATTGAAGTGGCGACCGAGCGTTCATGGGACAAGGCAAAGTAAGGTTCCTCGCATGTCGACGGTGTGCGTCATACACCTTGGAGCTACCGAGTAGGCTCAATGGAATATATGTTTGCTCGTTTGAAAAAGCGCTTTGAAAGTGGACATGACATTATAGAAATCAAAGGAGGAGAAAACGATAAGGATAAAATAGAAATGGGCAAATGACTTCTCATAACACCAGCGTCCGCTCACACCGTCTTGGAATAGCAACGGTGGACGTTCATCAAGAGCCAGCAACTCAAAACTCAATTCGAGTTTCTGGCCGACATCCCGAGTCAACGGACGTGGTCACATACGATCATCAAAGTCATTTGTGATGTCAACTTTGAAAACAAAGTAGAACTGAACTGTACTGTAGAATTTGATCCTGTAAAAGTACGGTCTTGCTCTGTTCTACCGTAAATCTTACATTGCTACGAAAGTATTTTAGACATTCCTGATGTAAATTGCACCCTTACATGAGCAAAGGCCAATGTATCAGTGCCAATTCTGCATGGCGCGTAGAAATCCGCATAAAAGCAGATGCTTCCGCATAATATATCGTAGTTTTAAAGCTTTTAACGTATTTGTACGGTAAATTTAATCGCCACAGCGTGTTTTTGTAAAAAGTACACTATATAATACTTTTAAAACACTATATATATATGTTTGATATAGCGTTCGCACTGAATTTGAAAATGTAACTCAATTTTAGGATTCAAGCGGCCGAGGATCCGAAACGTAGAGTTGAAAACAGACTCGCAGCGCAAATGGCGCGCGTCGTTGCTGAACCGTGGGCGTGAAATCTCTGCCAAGGCAACGAGCGAGGATGCTTGAGTCCCGTGGGATTGACTTCTCCTCATAGCTTTTCAAAAAGCACTGTGCACTCGCGCCGGCAGTCAGTAGTTATCGGAAACGCCTCGCTTCGATCCTTTGTACTCTCTTTAGAGGCATCGTGTTGCTCTCGACTCGACAAGAGTTCTTATCACCGATGCGCAAAGAGTTCGATGCCGTACATCGTGCGAGATTGCGGCGCAAGAAGCTGGCTAGGACGAGAGGCGCCAACCCACAGAATGCCTTTGGCATCAAATCGCATTGCGGTTCTGAACGACCGAGGTAAAAGTCCCCGCAAACGATGGCGTTGCCAACGATTGCACTACTCTCGCTGCTAATCTTCACACCGTGGACTATGGTGTGTGTTCCATGGCTGAAGACATCAGCTGAATGGTGGTGAAAGTGTGCTAGACACATCGACAGCAATACGTTGTGCTGGCAACCGCTGGATCGCGCCTCGAGCAACCAAATATTTGGTGGCTTTATGTCGAGGACGACGACAAGCGATGGCCCTCGGGTCAACCTAATGAGGAGCGCGGCGGCCAGCGGTCTCGCTGCATGGGCGATGACAAGAATCGCGTTCACCCTCGTCCAAGAAAGAACAGAGGACGATGAGGTAAACGTAGCTTGTACGAGAGAAAAGAATCGCATGTCATTATGACGGATGTGACGGCGATATCCAAGAAGCAAGCTTGCGTTCTACTCGTTGTCGGTCCGCTGCTACCAGTCCCTACGCGCTACGAGCCGAGAGATGGAGATTTCTTGTGTTGAGTTTCGTCATGGTTCTACTACAATCCGAGTTGATTCGAACCGTAGGTTTTAGCCGTGTTGAGACGTGTCCAAGCGTGTCCTTGCGAAACCACTGGCCCACCCACTGCGTTTTATAGCACCAGTGACTCTGCGCATGGCTTTTTCCCTGCGTCGATGCACGTGCTTTATACTAGTAGGTGCTTTCTTCAACACCGTAATAACAGAACGGCTTCGGGCGTAAAAGATAGAAGATGTATTCCTGTGGAACGGGTGGTGTTGAAAAACACCAGTGGGGTGAGCGACCTTGCGTCGCTATCGCTTCAGACTTAGCCGCCAAAGCCGTACAACGTGCGGCCCTGGCGCTTGAGCGCGTACACGACGTCCATGGCCGTCACCGTCTTGCGGCGCGCGTGCTCCGTGTACGTGACCGAGTCCTTGATGACGTTCTCGAGGAAGACCTTGAGCACGCCGCGCGTCTCTTCGTAAATCAAGCCCGAGATGCGCTTGACGCCGCCACGGCGCGCGAGACGGCGGATGGCGGGCTTGGTGATGCCCTGGATGTTGTCGCGGAGGACCTTGCGGTGGCGCTTCGCACCGCCCTTGCCGAGACCCTTACCGCCCTTGCCACGACCAGACATGTTGTTGTTGTTGTGCTTGTTGAAATTGAAAGTGATTGATGTTGGCGAGAGGCGCCAAGACTGTCAGATGAGTTTCGATTGGCTGGTGGTGCAGTCAAAGAGCTCTTTGGATTGGCGGAAATTTTGATAAAGGCTCACAGATCCAACGGCAAGTGTGGACGAAGAGACAATAACCGCACGGCTAGGCCATGCGGCTAGCCAACCTCGCAGGAGAAATCACGGTGTATATCCGGGTGCTCGAAAGGGGGGTGCAGATTCCTCGCAGTCGCTTCGTTTTAGAAAAGCACGCTGTGTCCCTACTGCCACCAGTAGGCTACTGGTGTCAGTAATACACACAACGGTGTCACCCTTGGTATATACATCCTGATGCAATATTCGCTCTATCAAGTAGATAGCTTATCGACGATCGCCGCACCGCCGTCAATGCCACGTTCTGGCGCGCTCCCTATGCAGTTCAACCAATCCCAAGCGACCATGCGCCATGTCGACCAATCCACGCACTTGGCGGGAACAAAACGCATTTCATTGGCGGAAAGTTTTCGGGAGAGACTACTCGGCCGCTGCCCCGCCTTTTTGAACGCGTATCATCTCACTTTGCTCATTTCGAAAGTTCCTTCGACAACAACAACACTACTACTCAAGATGGCCCGCACCAAGCAAACCGCTCGCAAGTCCACCGGTGGCAAGGCGCCCCGCAAGCAGCTCGCCACCAAGGCCGCACGCAAGAGTGCGCCGGCGACCGGCGGTGTCAAGAAGCCCCACCGCTATCGCCCGGGTACGGTCGCGCTCCGTGAGATCCGTCGCTACCAAAAGTCGACCGAGCTCCTCATTCGCAAGCTGCCCTTCCAGCGCCTTGTCCGCGAGATCGCCCAGGACTTCAAAACGGACCTGCGCTTCCAGGGCTCGGCCGTCCTCGCTCTCCAGGAAGCCTCGGAGGCTTACCTCGTTGGCCTCTTTGAGGACACCAACTTGTGTGCGATCCACGCCAAGCGTGTGACGATCATGCCCAAGGACATCCAGCTCGCTCGCCGCATCCGTGGCGAGCGCTCTTAAGTCGCCCCCGGTGACGTAGCCCGTCACCACCCCACACTGGTGTTTTTCAACACCACCCTTTGACAAAGAAACTCCATCCGCCTCCTTTAGGACCAATCAGGTTTTGTTCTTAGAGTGCCAGCGATATAGGTCCACTTAGCAAGCTCATAATGTGATGTCAAGGCTTGTAGCTACCGCTCTTTGAGCGACGACCGATGCAGTACCGCAACCTTAGCCTTACGCAAAGGCCTTGCAGCCGTGCTGGACGATGCACACTTCGTCGGCCGAGCAGCACATGGTCTGCTGGTGAAAGAACTCACAGGCGTGGCCGGCGCCGTCGCAGATCCCGTCCGTCACGTCGCCGTGATAGACGCGGCGAGAGGGCAGTCGGCGCGACGACGCCATGAGCATCGCTACCAGCGCTCGTGAGCGTGCCATATTGCAACTCATCCACGTATTACCAGCCGATGTGTCGACGTCGTGCTGGGTCGCCGGCGTGTTGGCGTCGACAAGCGCCTGGATCGTCTTGCGCCACTGCTCAAAGCTCCACGAGCTATCGGCAGCGTCGTAGTGCACGCCGTTGAGGTAAAACATGGGCGTGCCGCTAATGCCTAGTACACACTCTGTATCATGCACTGGATCGTCGTCGCATCGAGGAGCGCACCGTGGGCCAGCGAGTAGCGGAAGAGCTGACGCGTCTTCTCGTCCATGTCACTGCCGCCATGGCCCGTCATCTGCGCCGACCACGCTTCTTTCGTTAGCTTGGGAAAGGCGGTGCTCGCCCAGTCAAAGAGCAGATCGACGACTTGAACCGCGGTCATGTCCTTCGTGGGCGCGTTGTAGAGGCGGTCTTGGTTCGCGTAGATTGTCTCTAGCCACGGCGGAAACGTCTGGATACCGAGCACATGCGTCTAGTACATGGCGCAGCGTAGGTCATGCGTGATGCGATACGATCGTCTATTACCAGCGTCGCCGCCGACTGCGCGACCGTGAACGCGTGCTTGTGGAAGGGCAGTGGCAGGACCTGGAACGTGATGCGCAGGTCCGAGCCCTTGAACGCCGCCTCGAGCTTCTTCATGGCCGGATACGCGGCCTTGGAGTACGGGCAGAGCTAGTCGAGATGGTTGGTGAGCTACAATGAGACGCGGTGGTCTACGCACGAGGTCGATGAAGATCTCGAGCTGGACGGGCGCCGTCGCGAGGCCGCCCTTGTAGACAAAGCCCGGTGTCGTCGTGGGCACATCGGCGGCGACCAGCGCGACGGCGCAGGCCCACAGCGCAAGGGCGAAGCGTGGCCAGGCCATGCTTTTGCTATCTGAAAGATTTGCGATCGGGGCACGGGCAGCGTATCCGGAGGCCTACTTCAACCGCTTGTCGTTTATCCGTAATTCGTACCAACCGGGTCCTCGGATTACGCATGTCGGCGTCGTACTGTTTTGTTGTAGCAATGGATGCGATGGTATGTATGACAATATTATCCATCTAAAGAAAAGAAATAATCGCTAAACTGACACGACAACATGCGTCTACTGTAGTAAGACGGTGACGAACGCGCAAACTTGAAATACAGGCACGAATTAGGCTATTATTCGTACCGCGCCAACGTTAATTGGTTGAAGGCACGTCGTCTGAGAGGCCGTCTTCGCACGTCTTCGCGATGCGTCGGAGGCTCGCGATGGTGGGTCGCCGAGCGGGAGCTGGGTGGTTCGGTGCACCCATGATCCATGCATCTGCACGCTCTGCGCCCCGCAAATAAATATATGTTGAACGTTCGTGTACTTGCAGACGACCCAGAGATCCCACAAAACTGCAAGCGCATGCTGTATGTGTCTTTGAGTTTGCACGTTTTTGGCCACTTCGCAAAAGCTCCGAAAGTAAGGGGGTTATCGGACCGCCTGATGAGACAGTGGTGGTGGTGCGACGACGACGGTGGCGGCCAAGAGCACTGAGCGTGAGAGACTGTGGGCGGTAGCTGTGGGCGGTCTAGTCGTCGGTTGACCGACTTGAAAAGAGACGACACGTTGTGATCCGAATGCGCCAAGCCAATGACTAATCAAATACGGATGATGTAGAACACGCTATCTGTGTTCGACCCAAAATACATGTGCCCGTGGTAACCGCCAGCGCACTTTCTAGACCATGTCGAGGGCCGAGCGCGGGCGTTCGAGCCTCACGCCGACGGCGCCGCCGCCCGCCAAGCCCAAGCGATTGTCCGTCGAGATTCTTCCGTCAAGCGCGCCAAGCCCGACCCGCCGTCTCAGCGTCAACGCTACTTCGCGCGGGATGAGTCCGCGGCTCCAGCAGGCGCTCCAGACGCGCCAAATCGGCGTCAAAGGCACCACGGTGCAACTGATCAAGCAAATGGACGCCGAGGAGCGCGCCGTGTCGGCGGTTCGACGCGAAAGCATCGCCCAAGCCCGCGCGAAGCGCCAAAGCTTGGAGGTGCCACCCGTGGCACCGATACTACCGGTAGACTTTTGCAAAGGAGTCGTCGACGACGAGAATATGCGTAGCCGACGTCGTCGACGAAGGCGCCACGGAGCCTACAACGAGCGTCGACGCGGCAACTGCGATCCCTCAATCGGTGTCAACTGTCCCGGTGGCGCGCCGGCGACAACGTCGTCGTCCACGACGACACCGAGTAGACGCTCCTACGATGAGAAGCATGTATGTGCTCACGACTGCGGTATAGCTCGTATCCGGGCACCGTTCTGTTTGCCACCGCGCCGCAATACTACGCGGTCGTCCTCGACAATGCCGTGGTGCTCATCGACGTCGCCGAGGCGCGGCTCGCAGCGCCTCCGTCCGTGGCTCCCGTGGAGCTTCCTGCTCTCAACGTGTCACCCAAAGCGAAAGAATCCGCCGTCTCCGTGCCCAGCGGGACCTCTCCGCAGCCGTCCGACCATGGCGACATCGTCGAGCCCGAGTTGGTGCGAACGACCGCCGCCACCGACTGTGGCGACGCGTCGTCCTGGCGCCAATCGCGTCATGTCAGCGCCGTCTCGTCCGCGTCGACGCCGGCAGCGTCACGTACAACGCGCCTCGACGTCCTCTTTGTGACGCGGTGTAGGGCCCGAACTCGGCTCCGTCGATATTGCGCTCCTCGTCAAGCATGCAGAGAGCTACAAGGCGCAACTCCGCCGCTGCAAAGACCACTTGGAAGATCTCAAGTACGCTCTTTGACGAGTGTGTGTATCGACGCCTCACGCCGTCACAGGCAAACGCTCCTGCACCACAGCCACGGCGCGTGTGTTCTCGTCTCGACGTTCCCGTCGTACTTTGGTCGGTGCGACGGCGACGCCAACGACGTGTGCTCGGTCCGAGGTCGGTGTATTTATGGCGGATACCACGGACCGATCCACTAGACATGTGTGGCGTCTTGCATGAAAACATCAGCCTCAGTGCGCTACACATGATCGATACGGGCCGTGAGCTCAGCGCGCAGCGGCAAGAACTCGAGAGCGTGCTGGACGTCTACTACGCGGGCGCGCGCGTCCTCATGGTCGACTCGATTCCGGCTGCGACGAATGGGCACATGAAAGGAGCGTTGATTAGATGGAGGCCAACAGCGCGCCGCAACATAGCGTGCTGCTGCGACGCACAACGGCGATCGAAGGCGACGTGCTGCCCTACACTGCCAACGCCATCGCGCTCACCGACGTACGTCTCCAGAAGCTACTGCCTCTACCTCCGTACGTCCATCCCCGAACGTCATTATGATTGTCTTCCATAATTATGGTCGTTCTTGTATGCTAGCTGGCACGACGACGACGTCGGCGACCAGAAATATTGTGTTCAAACCGACACGGCCGAGTTTTCGATTCACGAGCGGGTACGTCTGCCCCAAGGGTACAGTCATTCGAGTGTGAATGGATGCACCCTTGGTCTGCCGCTGCTTACAGCACCGTTCTCGATGCAGGTGCTGGTCGTGGACGCGACGCTCCCCGGTATTGTTGTCAAGATTGCATCCAGTGCGGTCGTTTGGGTCGAATTCGACGACGGGGATATCGACACGGTCGTGCCGGTGGCCAACCTCCGGAAATGTACGATCTACTTTTGTGCATGGCTTTCTTTGGTGCCATGGTACGGTGTGTAGTTGAACAGGCCGGCGAGACGACGAGCTCGCCACAACCGACGACGCTGCGCCATCGCAACGACGTGTCCATCGGCGACCAAGTCATTGTGCGCAATCCGACGCACAAGAACGACGCCGTCGCGCAGGTGGTCGCAACGGCCAAGGAGACGTGCGACGTTCGGTTTCCCAACGGAAGCTTCGCCACCCACGTACGAACTTGTCATCATTGGTGGAGACTACATAGTGCATTTGGGTAGGTGCCTCTGGACCACGTGCGTCCAGTGGGCATCGAGAAGCCCATAGCGTTTGCTACGCTCGATCATGTCTTGGCGTGGAATCCTCGCTTCGAGCGCTACTGCTCGGGGCAGGTGTCGGAAGCGTCGCACCCGACGTACACGGTCGTTTTTGACTGCGGCGAGACTGTCACCGGTGTGCCGTACGCAGTGATGACGACACTCGACGATGCGTCCGGTAGGTACATCCGGTGCCAACGGACTGTCACGGTTGCGCTAGTGCTGCCACGCAACGGCGGAACGATCACGACCAACTGGGAAAGCGTCCAGGGGTAATCCCTCCTTCGAGCACACTAGTATTTGGCCGTGGGAGCCATATCTGTTCTAGATGGGAAGCCCTCGACCATGCGATTTACGAGTGCCACGGCAACCTGGCGCTGCACAAAATGCTCTGCGAGCCAAAAGCGCAGCACTGCAGCCTCGAACCCGGCACCAAAGTCTTCGCCCGGTACCCGCTCACCGCCAAATACTTTTTGGCCGTTGTCCACAGCGTCGAGAATGGTTTCGTGGTGGTCGATTTTGCGTCCATGCAGCGCAGCCCGTCGCTGCCTCTCAGTCATGTACACACTGTCTTTATTTCGGTTGCAGATATACGTCCTAGTTGCTCTCGATGGCGGAGCCGGCGCCACGGCACTTTGACACACCGATGCTTCTGCGCCTCAACTCGACGTCGGCGCAAACGAGCGCCCGCAACCGCAGTAGACTTTTCCATTCATTTGGAGCCCGACGACGACGACGGTGCGTATGGCGTAGGTATGGGGCCGACGCTGCCGCCGCAGAAGCTGAAAGCACCGAGCTTTCTTTCCCGCGTTCGCACGCTCTTTTTCGGAAAGCACAAGGTCAAGCGCTCATCGGCATCGCGCACGGGCCCCACCAAGACGACGATCCGCTCCAAACGAATGTCGGTCGTCTTGCGTCGGTAGCCGGCCTGTTGCTCTATTAGTACAGTCTGTGTGCACATTTGCATTCGCTGTCTACTCGTGATATGATCGAAAAGAGTTTGCATTCGCTGTCTACTCGTGATATGATCGAAAAGGGGTCTCTGGGCGACGTGGCCACGAAGCCATTGCTTCTGGAATGTGAATGTGCATCGTCACAGCCGTTGGCTTACTCTGCCGTTTACGCAGTATGCTCAAGTCGTGTCCAACACAGCTTGGAAGTTGAAATTTCAAGTGCAATCACCATGGGAATTGACGCGATCCTCCACCAACCTACCCTCCGAACGTGGAGGCGGCAATCGCACGCCCCGTGGAAACTGTATGAGCGCCGTGTTCACCTTTCGATGTGATTTTTAAAGGCCAGGAGACTTCAAGCAAGTAAATATTCGATTGCAGCATTGGCGTAGAGACTCTTCGAGGCCGACCATACCATTGGTTCTACTAATACGAGCACTTACTCTTTGGCACCAAACTCAATGCACGACAACCATACTATCTCGCAAACGCAGACAATGACCGGCCGTTGGCGGCGCCATCATGATCCACAACCTCCACGAGGTTGCCACAGTGTCGGTCGCTATACTTAGCACATGGACGATCGCACGCGTCTCTCTCAAATTCAAATTGCATTCGAACGCGATGGAAGGCTACCTGCTCGTCTTCGACGACCCGTATTCGATCACAAAGGCAGCCAACGTCCGGTACCTCGTGCTCACCGAGGGCACTCTGTCGTTGTACACGCCGCCACCCGCCAAGGCCCACGTGCGGTCCATCTCCCTCTCGCAGCGTCGTCTCCAGCTCGTTGCAATGCCCCATTTGCACCTCTTCCGGCTCACAATGGACGGCGATGCACACCCGCTTTTGTGTCTTGCGAGCTCCAAGGCGTCCATGGACCTCTGGTGCCTCCACTTGCGGAATTGGAACCGGTTTTGCTTTCACACGCCCGTGGCGTGTGGTGCCGACGACGCCGAGCGCGACAAGCTCCGAAATGCGTGGACCACCCACTTGCTTTGCGAAGAAAAGAGCTTTGTGCGGGACCAGTTGCACCGCGGGTTGGCGCCCAAACCGTCGTTTCTTCAGCGGCTGCGGTCGCCTGCTGCGTGGCTCTAGCGTTCGAGGTACGGACACGGCGATTGTTAATGTAATGCTATCCATTTTCCCACGTCGGGCGTGCAGGATTGCGAGCGGGCGTTGACGGTATCAGCAAACGAGAAGGTGACGACGCGTTCGAATGCTCTGTCGTTGGCGGCGGCAGACGTAGGAACGGCGTGGAGGAGACGGCGCGTCGATACTAGTATGTGGACCGTCCAGGGACCAGGTCCCTAACCAGATTCTCAAATGACCCTACTTCTGATGCGCTTCAATCAGATTCTGGTGCGGTAGAAAAGAGCGCTTCCAAGGCCAAGTAGAGCGTCGGACCCAAAGGTATCGAAAGTGGTGCAAGCAGAACGCGCCCGGGAATTGCAGGCGGGATCGATACGCTACATGAATACCTAACACGAGAAGCAATGACGAGACCTTCCGGGAGCCCGGACAGGCGGTGTTTATGTAACCCGAACGCGCATTCGGTCCTGTCCCGGTCGCTACAATTGCGCGTCGTCGGCGCATCCAGTGATCCGCGCGGTGGCCATATCCACGAACGAGGGGATCGGCCGAAAGGCAGACGGAAATGCTGCATCACATCCAATAGAAGAGTTCGTAGTGGCCTTTTCCGCGCGCGTCGATGCAATTGACAGAACCAAAGAGGCATGTCCGTCGTCGTACCGGTTGCAAGGCGTGCACTTTTTCGCTGCGTCAACGCGGCTTTTCTCAAGTCGAGGACGGTTCAGGAAGGCGACGCTGCATGCTTCACACGTCGCTTTCAACATCGCGACATCTCGCAAAGAAACAGGTCTCCCGTTGCTTGCTCGCTGTTTTGGGAGATACCATCAAGTGGTCGTAGCATGTGCCACGTCATGGGCAAAACCGATGTTTGTCCCCGTTTGCCGTTTCTGATTTATATTTCTGGCGCCTTTTATGCGAAAATGCACGAAAATTCTTTCAGTTCTTTGGCCGCTCACCATGTCAAGCGACGCGCTGGGTCGCGTGCACGGTGTGTCGGTGGCGCAGCCTGGCGCCAATGGTGTGTCACGGCGGCACCTCGTCACGCGCTGACGGAACGCAGCGATTTCGTAGTTGCGGACCAGATCGCAGCGGGCAATCGGCCCACAACCGCGGAATTCGCACCCGCCGACGCATATTACTGTAGCGTGGACGCTCGCTCTGTATAGACGCATGTATCGACAGCCTCCTCCTTCCGGTCAACACGCACATTTTTAAGATTCGGCATGACGCGTCGCATGTTCCGGCGCGTCATGCTTTCATTTTAGCGCTCGACCCTTCAATTCGCTTAAACGAGTAGCTAGCGGCGGACGTCGCTTTGGCACTTGATGGCTACCCACCACAAGGACGCGCAACCAAGCTGCTTCGACGTCACCTGCGGCCTCGAATCTTCTGCCCATGCGTATAAATCCGCGCACGTCGTGTGCAATCGCGCTAACGCAGCGTGCATGCATGCCATCTCCACCCAGCCGCAAAACCCCGCAGTCCACAGAAGTTGACTAGCACATGTACAGTACTTGTGGCATTTTTTAGAGTATGTTCAAACATCTCACACGATCAGCAGCGGTTCCATCCGCTGCTCCAAGCAGCAGCCGTTGGACCTATGGCGTTATCTTCGAGCCGATGCCGTGAACCGTTCGTGGCTGCTCCGTTGACTGTGGCTGCTGCGTCGACTGTGGCTGCTGCGTCGACGCTTTTAAAAGATGAGGGTAGCAGCGTCGTCGCAACGGGTGCATTGGGGCACCGATGCGCGCGCGTTCTTGGCAACGCCGGCGCACGAGGGACGAGGCGGATGTACTGATTAAGCGAATACGACGGGCACCGGCGCCGTGTCCCACGATCTCATTGCGACTTTGTATACTTCGTCGCATGTCGCGCTGTTGCGTCAACAGCGTGCAGTGGACCTCGTGACGTCACGGCGTCATTTGTCAACCTTGCTTGGGATTGGCGGAAAAGTAGAAAGCAAACGGTGATTGGTGGAGCGTGCTTTGGCACGCGCCGATTGGAGAAAAAGGCCAACGGCAATGTTGGTCGTTGAGCCAAGCCGATGCCTCGCTTATCTTTCCATTTCCCCATTTCCTTTCGACTAAGAACTACGATGACCGTCGAGCAGCCCGAAGCCCAGCAGCACCTTGCGTCGCTCCAGACGTCGGTCGAGGGCGGTATCCAGGAGACGCAGACGTACCTTGAGAACCTCAAGAAGCAGCTCATGGCCTACGACGCCGAGTACAAGGTCAGCGAGACGGCCACGGGCTACCTCCAGACCGCGATCGAGTCGGCCAACCACGCCGTCGACGAGCTCAAGAAGTCGGCCGAGACGCTGCGCTCGACCACGCTCTCGGCGGCGCAGAAGCCCGTGTCGCTCGTGCAGACGGCGCTCGTCCAGGTCACCGACTCGCTCGCGACCATCAAGGACCAGGCTGCGGTCTACGACGCCAAGTTCAAGAACGCGGTCGGTGAGGCCAAGACGGGCGTCGAAAACTTGACGCTCGCCACGCGCCAGCGCACGACGGACGCCATTCACACGGCCAGCGAACACGCGCACGAGCTCCAGGTGCAGCTCAGCGCCAAGGCGGCCGGCGTGAGCCAGTCGGCCATTGCATACGCCGGCGGCGTCGTGCAGACGGTCGAGGCCTACGACCAGTACTACAACCTCTCGGCCACGCTCCACGAAAAGGTGCAGCTCGCGACCGAGAAGGCCAAGGAGCTCGACGACCAGTACCAGGTCACGCAGAAGGCCTTTGACGTGGACGCCAAGGTGACGGGCGGCCTCGGTGCGCGCGCGATCCAGAAGGGCACGGACATGGTCTCGTCCTCGGTCGCGTACCTCCAGGAGAAGATCCAGTACGCCAAGGACGTGCACAACAACAGCGAGAACGCGTCGCCGGCCTCGCCCGTGGCCTCGGAATAAGCGGGTCGGCCACCGTTTTATGTGTTTAGTCTATCTATGAATCCAGACCCTCATTTACGCTTTGAGATTCGATGGCAGATTCCTGGATCAGCTTTCTTGGACGCCGCCAACGGCAACCTCAAAGTGCAATCTCAAATTTCCCTTCCATGGGTGGCAAATCGAGTAGCTAGCCCATCGACGGCATGGCGCCATCGCCGTCGGACCGCCGCGCGCACCTGGTTCTTCAATCGTCCTCCGTGGGACAGACCACGCTTGCTTATCTCTCAGCGACGGGCAACGGTGCTTCGATGGCCTTTCTCCAACTCTCGCGCACCTGATCCGCATCGTTGGCGCACCTCAGAAGAACGATAGTTGACTAAAAGCTCACGCGGTGACCAGACGCACGTGCCAATGCAGTGTCTGATGCACAAAAGAACCACGACCATGGGCTCGAGACGGGCCATACTACACCTCAACAGAGAGGCCTCGTAAACCGTCGAGTCGACCTCAATCAAATCTCAGTGGCAGTTGGCCGAGGCAGCAAGCGCACCCTTGGAGCACTTGGGGGCAGTTGGCCTCAACAGCCACAGTCACAACCCGTTGGCCACAACCGATCATGATTTTCTGTTTCTGTCGAGTCATAAGGTGGGTCATTTCGGCTGCGATTTCAAACCACACAGCAACTGCTTTGGGCCTTGGCACCGTGGTCACCTCGTGGGCTTGGCTTGGTCGCCTCTGCGACGAACTCCGGGGGCGAAGAGGAGGCTTCTGACGAGAGGGCGCGCATGAGGTAGACATATCCAGCATCACTACTACATGGTACGGTGCTCGTCGTCAGGCCCAATTGCGATCTCATGGTCAAGAACAAAGATCTTATTGGTTGTGCAATGTATATCGCGCCGGCGTCTCTTCGACCAAGAGGTTTTCACAGTGCCACGGGCTCGCGTCCATGGCTTGGAGGAAGAGGCGGCGCTGCGCCGACGCGGTAGCGTAGCTGGCGTGGAGCATCGGGACCGTCGGTGCGCCGGGTGCGGCTTCGTACAACGTCTGGAAGAGCCGGGCGTGGAGGTGCGCGGCCAGTACATCTTGCGACGTCGCCGACGCTTCAATGAGCAAATGCACCGTCGCATGTGCCGTCGTCGCATCGACGTCGGCGTGCAAAAGGTACTTCTCGCTTGGCCAGACGACCGTCGACGGCGTGTACACGGCGTCGAGGCGAGACGCCACTTCGAGTTGCGAGTGCTGCAGATGGCACGCTTTGCCCGAGACCAAGTTGGAGACGAACCGCTCTTGGTCGCTCACCGTGTCCGGCGTCGGGATCGCAGCGGTCGCAATGAACGCATCGAGGATGTGGTTCAACCGCTATACGAATCCAATTTTGAGAGGGTTTTGAGATGGGTTTGAGATGGGTTTGAGGTGGTTTGAGATGGTTTTGAAATGGTTTTGACGTTACCTGCTGATTGAGCGTACGAAGCGAGACGACGCGGAGGCTGTTGTAGAGCGACCAGAGGTTGATGGACGAGAGGACGAAGAACGCGCCGGCACGTGCGACGTGGTCGTGCCAATGATCGGCGAGATCGCAATTCCGACCGCCGTGCCTACGTAGACGGTCGAGCTACCTGTGAAATGCTGCGAAAAGGCGTGTCGTACCGAGGATCGAAGACGCGATCGACTGCGACCCGGCCTTGGCGGTAATGTCGGCAAGGTTCTCGGTCTTGGCAAACGAGTAGTGAAAGCCGGCACGGGTTGCACTGGCCGAGAGCCACGAAATGTTCTTGGCGACCTATCGAGCGCATCCCTTGGGCATGCTAGAGTGTGCGACGACGTACGTTGGCCATGGCCGCCATCGGCAGAAAGTACGCGGGGCAAAGCGGCGTGAGGATCTCTGTGAGCGTCGCTGCGTCCATGGCGAGCGCCGAAACGACGCGCCAGCGCTACGCACATGATCGTCTACGGCGCATACGCTTGAGATGCATGCACCTTGGGGTCCGAGTCGAAGCGGTGGTTGACAAGACTCGCGAAAAGGACGCCGCCAAACTGCCCGAGGCCGTCCTTGATGACCTAGCCACGCACTTCGCCTTCTGCTATATACAAAGACGGTCGAGGACATACCCAGTTCAAGGCCGCGGCCATCGGGATCGCGCCGCTTTGGAGCCCAATCGCGTACAAGAGCGACTGCATCGAGAGCACGCCGCAGGCCGTGCCAGCGACGCTGCCGACAAACTGCCACTTGGCGTACGGCAAGTAGTCGTGCGTCGTCGACGTCTGGTAGTCACGCGGCAAGAAGAGGTCTTCGAGGTAGTACGGAAGGTGCTGCGCGCGGCGAAGGACATCTTTTATCGGCGAGACCGTCGGCGGCGACTGCAATTGCAGCTGCTTGGCGTCACTGAGGGCGACGAAGTCGAGCTGCTTGTGGCCCACCTTCTGCGAAGCGACGAGGCGACCATCGTGCGGCGGCGCGGCGCTGCAGAAGGCGCGGGCGAGCGGCCACGGCGCCGCCAGTCGTCGGCTTGTACGTCTGCACCGCAGCATGCTCGGGACCAGATGCCCATGGCCGTGCCACTTCTCGTATCCGGACAAAGATCGTAGCGGAGGCCGGCACGTATCCGGATGTAAAGGCATACAAAGCGCCAGTGTATGAGCTGGCAGTCCCGCAGACCGTTCGTTGCCAACACGCTAAGGGGCCTAGGGGCAGGATCGATGTACGAAGAGTTGTGAACCTTTGCTCTAGGCAGGTATAGTTGAATAGTAGTCGACGACTATAGTCGAGAGTCGCTAACCTACGCTACTAGTACCCCGACGTCGTTGGGAACGCCCAACCAAGCGACGATCGCCGTCTTGACCTCGTGGAGCGATGCAGCGTCAGCAAAAGACCATAGTGGACTAGCTTTATACGCTCGTGTCGACGAGCAAGTCCTGATATATTGATACTGTCGTCACAGCTCTAGGTCGTGCCACCCCGCAATCGCGGTGGCCAAAGTAGCGCGCACTCCGTGCAACCTTGCTCACGTACATCCGCCCACGCAGCAGCGCAAACACTCGTTGGCTGACATCGATCCGCACCATGCGTTGTCGTGCTGCAGTGTACTGGCCATGGAACTAGAGTAGTGAACAAGGTACTACCATGTACTACATGGCCACCCAAAGGGAGGCACTTAACGCCCGTCAAGCGTCATGGACTGCGATATCTTGCGTCCACGAGGCTGCTCCGGCGCTCGCAATCATGCCCACTGCCATCACCCGTCAAGCGACCACAAAACTGTAGTATGTACAAGTCGTCGTCCCACCAGCGCTCAACTCTAAACAAAGAACCGAGCCATGCAAACGCCTCAATCGGACAAGTGCTGATTGTCTATCGAGTGGTATCGGCCTATTTAACTAGTACTTCCATTGCCTTGAGGCGGCAGGTCTAAAGACATGGTTGGCCTTCCACTGGCTTCGCGGTTTGGTAAACCAAGGATGCGGCATCGACCGCCGTCAGTCTCGGGCGCCATGCACTGGGATGGGTGCCATACAAGCTGCCACGCGCACGTTGTCGACTCAATCCGTTGCGTAGTTGCGCGAGACCCACAGTGTGAGGCTGGTCGGCGGTCGGCCCCTCGGCCGGCCGCCCGTCGACGCCAGATGGTGCCGATCCAGTGTCATTTTTTAATTCCTTTTTCAAATGTATATACTTGGTATTTGTATTCGACGACCGTGGTGTGTTTTAAAATATTGACTAGAAAGGGCAATCTGGCGCATCATTTTGACGACGGACACGATGAGTGCACTGACGCCTGCGCAGCTCAAGACGCCGGTCCCGAGCGACATTGAGATCAGCGATGCGACGACGCCCGTCCACATCCGAGAGATTGCGACGGCCGCCGGCCTCGTACGCTGCGCGCTGCCCTAGAACTTGCTCTCACCTCCTCTAATGTTCATTAGCTCGAGGACGAAATCTACTACTATGGCAAGACCAAGGCCAAGGTCGCGCTCTCGGTGCGCGACCGCCTGAGCCACGTCGAGCACGGCGCGTATGTCGTCGTCACGGGGATCACGCCGACGCCGCTCGGCGAGGGCAAGAGCACGACCACGATCGGGTAGGCCATCCGCTCGTACGTTGCTCGCTCATGCACGGTTTTAGCCTTGCCCAGGCGCTCGGCGCGCATCTGAAAAAGAAGTGCTTTGCATGCATCCGCCAGGTACACCCACCCACCGGTTAGCTTTCGTGTTGCGGACAATGACGCTGGTGGTGTAGCCGTCGCAAGGCCCCACGTTTGGCATCAAGGTGCGCGTCGTATCATCCTCATCATCACCGGCACCGAGCTCACAGGCGTTCTAGGGTGGCGCCGCCGGCGGTGGCTACGCGCAAGTCGTGCCCATGGACGAGTTCAACTTGTACCATATACGATGCCTCGTCACGTGGCGCTGAGTCAATGTGTCGATAGGCACATGACGGGCGACATCCACGCGATCACGGCAGCCAACAACCTCGTATGCAGCGCCACCACAGCACGCTAAGGACTTATTTACACCGGTGCAACTAGTTGTCGGCGGCTATTGACGCGCGTATGTTCCACGAGTCGACGCAGAAGGACAAGGTAGTCGTCGCGGTCTCTCTTCAATGCTTTACACAATGGACTAGGCGCTCTTCAACCGCCTCTGCCCGCCCAAGAAGGACGGGACTCGCGTGTTTGCGCCCGTGATGCTGCGCCGGCTCCGCAAGCTTGGGATCACCAAGACCAACCCGTCCGAGCTCACGGACGACGAGATCAGTCGCTTTGCCCGCCTCGACATTGACCCGGCGACGCTCACGTGGTAGGCGCTCCTGTCTTACTGGCGATATAGATGCAGCTATCGACGACCGATGTAGGAACCGCGTCTTGGATACGTGCGACCGCTTCCTCCGTGGCATCACAATTGGGAAAGCGCCGACCGAGAAGGGCCACGAACGCGAAGCCGGCTTTGACATTACGGTACGTTGCATGTGATGACACTATTGTATACATTGGAGTAGGTTGCGAGCGAGATCATGGCTGTCTTGGCGCTGGCCACGAGCCTCGACGACATGCGCGAGCGCCTCGGCCGCATGGTAGACCCTATGCGTCGAAATGAAGATGATACTAATTCGCTGCATCTAGGTGGTGGGCATGAGCCGCAAGGGCGACCCGGTCACGGCCGACGACCTCGGTGTCGGCGGTGCGCTCACGGCGCTCATGAAGGACGCCATCATGCCGTACGAGGATGCTTATTGTCTGGATTTCGGTGGACTGGAGCGTTGGTTGGCGTAGGACGCTCATGCAAACGGTCGAGCAGACGCCGGTGCTCGTGCACGCTGGGCCGTTCGCCAACATTGCCCACGGCAACTCGTCGATCATTGCCGACCAAATCGCGCTCAAGCTCGTGGGGCGGGACGGCGTCGTCGTCACCGAAGCCGGGTTTGGCGCCGACATTGGCATGGAAAAATTCTTCGACATCAAGTGCCGCTACTCGGGCCTGCGCCCGCAGTGCGTCGTGCTCGTTGCGACCGTGCGTGCGCTCAAGATGCACGGCGGCGGCCCCACGGTCACGGCCGGGAAACCCGTACGTATTTTTTGTATTGTTTGTCTTTTGGATGATTTTTGGATGATTTTTGGATGATTTTACAACTTTTTTTCCTAGTTGGACGCGGTGTACGTGGATGAAAACCTCGCGCTTGTCACCGCCGGCTGCGACAATATGATGCAGCACATTCGCAACGCGGTACAATATTGTCGTCTAGCTCATTGAACCAACTTTATGTATGGACGTAGCGCAAGTTTGGCGTCTCGGTCGTCGTCTCGGTCAACCGGTTCGCAACCGACTCGGACAAGGAAATCGCGATCGTGTGCGCCAAGGCCGTTGAGGCTGGTGCGCTCGCCGCCGTCGAGTGCAACCACTGGTAGTACTACATGGTTCGATACCGACAACGGGTGGTCATCAACATGTAGGGCCCTCGGGGGCGGGGGCTGTCGAGCTCGCCGAGGCTGTCGTCCAGGCCTGTGCCGCGCCGACCAACCACTTTGAATTCTTGTACCCGCTCGAGGCGTCGATCGAAGAGAAGGCGCGCGCCGTGTGCCAAAAGATCTATGGCGCCGACGACGTCATCTTCTCGGACCTCGCCAAGACCAAGCTCGAGGTCTTTACCAAGTGCGGCTATGGCCACTTTCCCATCTGTATGGCCAAGACGCACCTCAGCTTCAGCACGGACCCGGCCAAGAAGAACGTGCCGACCGGGTATACAACACTCGTACAATCGTGTGGGTGGCTCAATCGAGGATTAGGTTTTCGGTGACGATCCGTGACATTCGCGCGTCGGTCGGCGCTGGGTTCCTCTACCTTCTCTGCGGCGACATCATGACGGTGCCGGGTCTCCCGACGCGCCCGGGCTTCTATGACATTGACGTTGATACGACGTCGGGCAAGATCATCGGCCTCTTCTAAGGCAGCGACTTGAAGATTAACAGGCGTAGACAGAGCTTGAGCTCACGTCGTTTTCAATACATGCCTGCGTACACATTCGACATACTACCCTTGATTGATCCTCGCACGCCGTCCGATCCGGCGAGACGCAGGCGTCTGCACCGGTCACATACCTCCAATCACGCTGATACCAAGAAGCATTCGCTCGCCATACCATCGCCGACGTCAGAGGCCAGTGGACCCACGCATCCACCATCCACTCCTTCTATCGTCCTAGCAAATGGTGCCTAGCTACTCACGCCCGTCGATCCATACTGATGCCCTGCGAGTCCTCTCACTTACCCTACCCCCACCGTCGCGCGCCAAAAGGTCCTCCAACAACGAGGTGGGCGGGACGTGGCAACGACGACACTGCATATTTCATTTTAATGGAACCCAAGCAAGTGGGTTATTCGTCGCAGAATGGTCCGCTTCGGGTGGTGCCGTGGCGGTTGTGGCTTGCGCTTGGGCTCTGGCAACGCGTCGGTCGTCGACGCCGGTGCTATCCAAGCATGTCGTTGCTGTCAGCGTTGGACTGTAATCAAACCTGGTTTGGGCGACGGCTTCTCCATCACTTTGACGGGCTCTTTTGCCGTTGACAGAATCTACAAAAGCAAACATTCAACAACAATCCAAGGCGCATGCGTGGGTACATGGCTGCAAGGGACGTTGCGTTGCAGGTGGCCCGACTCGAACATGATGTTGACGCTGAGGTCGTCATGGATTTTGACGAGAATGCCCCGAGAGTACTGCGGTGAGTCCCAGTACCGCGCGAGGACAACGTCGCCAATGTGAAACTGGCTGTACCAATATTGCATCTGCGCCGGGACGCACAGCATTTGATGCAAGAGCGGATCGCCTTTGCACGCCACGGACGTGTCAAGCACGCCTTCCCACCTAGGCGGCATCAATGGTGAGGTCATTGCTCGATCGCATCGCTTTTGTATGTACGGTACCCGTGCGAGTAGTTCCACGTCGGCGCCAAGCGGTTGCCACGACTGTCGCAGATGACTAGCCCTCCATGTTAGTTCCTACGCCGATTCAAATACAAGACTAGCATCACCTTTGGTGTAGAGCACATCGACGACTTTGGTGAGCGGCATCTCGGCGTAGATTTCGCCGTAATCAAAGACAACCGTGACGCCGGCGTTGGTCCGCTCCAGCACGGTGCCGACGCAGTACTGCTGCCAACGAGGACTAAAGGCCAAGACCAAGTCGTGGGCCTGAAAGTCTGTCTTGATACGGGACTGGGTGCCACACCGGGCCTACACCCGTGCCCGGCTTCATCGCGAGATCGGGAGAGGATGTACATACCGAGAGCAGGGGCGGCAACGACGACCAGCCGCTTTCGTGCGTCGATGCGTGGGCCGACGAGGTGCTGGAGAGATGAAAGACCTTGGAGATGCTCGACTTGTTCATATAGGCTTCAATCGAGTCCTCCGTCGCTACGCGATACGAAAAAAGTGCAGCGTATGCAACGTGGCGGTGTCGAACCCGGGTCCAGTTCGTCGCAGTGGACGCAGCCGTCGGTAAACCCTGTTTCAAGCTCGAGCGCCATTGTCGCGTTCGAGTTGATGGCGACGATGAGTCCGGCGGTCTTGGTGTCGCGCACTTGCACCTAAAAACGTCATCGTCGACGGTGGGTACCGAGTAGTATTGATAGTTTACGGACCCGTGCATGCAGTGTGAACGATGCCCCCCGGCCATTTTCAATTTGCGTCTGCGACGTCACGAACGGCCACCTACGACGGCGCGCGTGAGACACCGATAGACACTATTGCCATCAGCATCGGCGTGTACGGGTAGATCATGGCCACCGGATTCTCGACCTACGACCAAATTAATCCTCATCTATCGGAGACGAAGTGCAATCTACCATGGCTGTCAGCTGCGCGCAGTGCTCTTGCAGTTGTGTGTCAATGGTGATGATTTCAACAAGGCGCGATGACACTTGGTGGTGTAAATGGCGCTGTCCGTCTATACTCTCATGCGTCCATCCCGTCCAATACCTCTGTATGGATACCGAGAATGTCGAGGAGGGTGCCGCCGGCGTACACGACTTGGATGCATCCAAAGTAGGCCGGTGGACCCCGGACGAGAACGTGAGCGCCCACCGCGATCTCTGTCGGCGGCGTGCCTCCATCTCTACACATGTGTAGTACAGATAGGACGAAGCGCAAGGGCATAGGGCGAGCGCCGTACAGGCGAGAGAGCACATGTGCCTTGAGCTTCTCGACGTGCGAGACAAGTTCCTTGGACACGGGGGCCGCTACGCATTGGATGGTGCCGCATTCCTCGGACAGGGAAGCAGAGTACGTGACAACGTCGCTGGTCGCTCGCCAACGAGGATCTTGGAGCCACGGGTCGACGACGTTGGCCGCGTCACGAGATAGGACGTGATCCGCGGCAGCCACCACGTCGTAAATTCGACACCATCGTCGGCATCAACTACGGACCACAGAGCTGACACGCTTCTTGGCGCTCATAAGTATGTCGTACACGCAGGATCGTCGTCGCTTGGAGGCACGGCGCATTCGACGAGATCGGTTTCGGCCACATCGTCGACGACGTCGGCGTCGTCGAGGACGACGGTGTAGCGATCGGACGCTGGATGCCCCGCCACGGTGCCGCGGCGGGTGTCACTACCAGAGACTCTCCGATTGATTGGTTGCTCTCGCGAGCGATACATGTTGCGTACTCGACCACGAACGCTACATGGCAGCCCCGCGGAAACCGGTGCGTGGTTGACGGAGGCGCGAGCAAGCCCGAGATGACCCGACGCAGCCCTTTCTCGTCGTCCTAACGATGGACAGTCGTTATCGGAAGCCACTCGCCGTAGGCACGTACGGGCGCCGAGAGAGTGCGCCGGGTCGACGGCTGGCGCGCGCCAAAGTAGAGCTTGGGCAGCACCGACGACGGCTTGCGCGTGTTGGCAAACGACTGGCACCCCCATGGTTGAGGACTCTCTTTCGACGACGGGTGACTGCTCTTGGCGAGGACCGGCACACTCTGGTGCCGGTGCGCCCTGTCTTTCGGCACATCGTCCATAATTCCAAATCCGCGTCGCTCTCACGACCGCCTAAATTTGGCACCGATGGCGCCACTGGCGTTTCGCAGTCAGACACCGTCGTGGCATCGATACTAGATCTGACGCGTTTATCAACGACTCCGTGGTACACTGACTGTAAGCGCAAGGCAGCAACAAGCGTGTGCGTACAAGTACTCGTGTTCGACACATCGTTCTGCGCTGACGGTGGCGATCGTCAGCACCACCCAGCGCTCCCTGTTCTGTAGTACAGTTCGTCCAAGAACGACGACGGCGTGGGCATGGCCGGCAACGACGTGATTCTCTGCTTGGATAGCGGTGGCAGATCTGAAACCTACTGGACACTGCCGTCGCCAACGTGCAACGGTCGCACCCATACGCGAAAGTCGATTTTGAGCCCTACACCTAAATCTGGTACGGCATTCCATCACAACGCACACATCGTGAATGGTGGAAATATGAGGGACGATGGAAGAGACAAGACACCAAGCGGGCGATGGTATCGCAAACCAACATGCCTTTACAAGCGCCACTTGGCTCTTAGCAATCTCAGAAAGGCGCACAGCCGGCCAAAGAGCGTCAACACCGGTGGCGGTGGAAGTGCAGGCGCCGGTGGGCCTTCGCGGCGCGACGACGTTGTCGTGAACAGCGCTGCCATGAGACGCCGCGCATTCAGGTCCGACTCTTTCGCAGCTAAGGAGTAGTCAGCGGTCAATGCACGATGTAGGGACTTGCGCCAACAAGACCTTTTGATGTCGCGTTGGGGTCGGCATCGTAGGCGCGGGGCGCCGAGTGCCCGATCGAAAACACCTACAACCGATTGCCTCGATACGTCGTCGTCGTCGTCGTCGTCGTTCTACCTTGCGCAATGGCACGTTGGGGACATCGAGCGTCGATGCAAATTGCACGTCGACGGTCGGGTCCTCGGTATCGTTGTGCAGCGCGCGCACGACGCCGAGAAAATACTTGTGCGACTCGTGGAACGTGGCGAGGATTGCGTCGCCCACGTGCACTGGGTTGGTCTCTCGCTTCTTGGCGGAGCACAGCATCTTGTGCAGCATGAGGTCGCCGTGGCAGGCAAACGACGGCGTCGTCTCTTCGATCGCATCGAGGCTATCAACGAGAGGGGTTCCATTTTTATCAAAAATCTTTCTTGGCATGTACCCGTTGACGCTCCGCCATAGGTTGGTGAGGCGCTTCCGCGGTGTTAGCACTAGACATTGCATTAAGCACACAAACAATGGTAGGTGGCGATGTGGCTACCGAGCGTGTTTTCAAGCACGTGGACGGCGTCGTGGGGGACGCCGGTGTACGTCTCGCCGTAATCAAACACAATCGTGTACGTAGCCGCCGGCTTTGCAACCGTGACGGCAGCGACTTGGCCCGAGCAGCACCGGCGAAGCCGCGGACTCATGGCGAGCACATGGTCGTGAAGTGCAAACACGTGCGGCTTTGTCGGAATCGCCGTCACCGACGTCGACAGGACCAGACTCGTGTCCATCTACCGCCATGGATTTCAGCATCTTGATGGCAAGGCAGTTGGCTACTGCGAACGTACGCGTGACGCGACGACACTGTCGGCGAACTGCACGTCGTACGAGTGAGCATGCACGCCGACGACGCGGCAGCGCTCGGGTAGATTGCTCTGCGGGTGCTTGGCAATGACCCACTCGTCCAGTGCACGGGCTTCGGGGCCTCGGTCCAACCCAAAGGCGGCACTGAGGCCACTTGCACGAAACGCACGGCTCGTGTCGTGCCGGTTGGTATCTATACTACAATGAGATGGGCAGCAGAAGCGACGACGACGACTTTACATTTTCGCAAGCAAAAGGTTGGCACCCCGGCGGCGACTTCGCCCGTGTCAAACTCGATGATGACGCTTTGCAGCGAACTGATTTCGGTGATGACTCCGAGCATCGACGTGCCTGCTTCAAGGTCTTGGATCGTCACCTAACCCACGAATGACATGGGCGCGTCGATCCATGCAGCGGTACCTGCTCGTGGATCGTAAACTCGACCGCACCAACGACGACCTTGAGGAGCGGTTCGAGAGGGGCGTGGGGGATGTGGTCCTGGTTCCTACAAACATGAAAAACCAATAATGACGCCAGTGTGCTGGAAGGCGACGAACGATGTCACGGCAATAAGCTGATGAATATGCACGTTGTCGACGGAGGTTTTCGATTTTTCGAGCAGGAGCTGGCACTCGGTGGGCGACCGTCGCCGAATGATGACACCGGCTTGCAGGTGTTGCCCGTCCTCGCCCTGCATCTACATTGATTATCGATGTAAGAGGTAATGAACATAGGTCGTCCATTGTAGCACATACAAAGAGAACGCGGGCCCCAGGAAAGAAACAGTCGACTTGCTTGCTGAGCTCTTGATGCTGGGCCACGAGTTCTTTGGCGACGTGCATGACCTCGATCTCGTGCAGCCCGACGGTTGTCCGGACGTCGGACGCCGGTGGCACGAGACCTATCGCTGCCGTGACGAGAACGAAATCAATTGAATGGGCCTACTGCTGATTTCACACGTGTTGGCTTCCGCGCAGATGCTCTCGAGCTTCCCAAAGAAGCACGGCGACGATGTCACCCTGACGACGGCGCCTTTGACAAGCGTCTGGCGCTTCCTACGACGCACGCCATGACGCTCTTTCGAGACACGTTGAGGTAGCAATACAATAAGAGGGAGGGTGATAGCGACCGGAGGCGCGCTTTGACCTCTTCGAGCCGGTCGTGCACAAGCCGGAGTCGCTCTTCTTGCTTCTTGGCCATGTCAAGCACGAGGATCTCGGCCATGGGCATCTCGAGGCTCGACGAGTCTAGCACAATGGTTTCGACACTTGAGTATTCTCGATGGGCTTGATTCATGTACGTACAGTCACCGGACGGGTACAGCTGGGACGACGTGCAACTGACTTGCGACGACAGCTCGCGCGGCTTGGTCGCGTTCAAGAACGGCTGCCGCTGGCTCAAATGCTCTGCCGTCGGGCCCGTGACGACCGCGGCGGCAAGGACCATCTCGCTCTCGGTCGATTCTATGTTGAAATGGCATCGAGAGACACGGCGACGGTTGCCCTACCGTCGGCGGGAGCGTCGATCGGTTGCGGGGTGCCGTCCTCTGCGTCGTCGCCCATCATCTCGCCGGGCCGGCGATCGGTGTCGATGTCGGTCTCGTAGATCTCGTCGACGATCGTTGCGTCGTCAAACACCACCATGTACACCCGCGGTGCCACAATCTTTTGAATGTGCCCCGGCGAAAACCTACACACAACCAGTTGAGACCTTGACAGTTGACTCATGGTGGTGGCATATATGTACTCGGTAGCTGTGATTTTTGCAAACACGCGGTCGCCGGGTTGCCAGCGCGACGTCGGGTCCCGGACCCGGAGACCGTCGTAGATGTCCTTTTGAGACAGACTGTGGCGCTCGACTTCGTTCAGTCGCGGCGGCCTGCGCCGTTGCATATCGTGGCCAGTTGGACTCGGCGGCTTGGATACCTCGGGCAAGGGCGCCACGGTCGCCGAGTGCCCCCAGTAGCCGTCGCCGTCGATGCACTGCGGCCGTCGCGACTCGGTTTTGCACTTGGCCGGGCTCCGTTGCGGGCTCCGCGACGGCGTCCGGTGGCTGACCGCGCGCGGGAGCCGTCGCCGCTCGAGCCGAATCGGCGCCACAGTTGCCCCGTGCATGCTTTTTATAAACTGGCGAAAACGACACGGCCTGCCATTGATAACGCTTCCCGCGACGCGGTGTGACTCCTCGTCAACGGCACGATCTTTTTTCGGGGCGTACGGGCTACCGGAACGTACCGAAATTAGACGGGCTCACCAAAGTGTCGTGGTGAGTTTGGCGACGGGCTTTGGTGTTTCTGCAACCAGCAGCACCAAATGCACCACAGGACAACCTGTCAACGGAACCCCTCATGGTCCTCTTCCGACGTTGTCAGATATGTTCCTTTATGCCAATCCGCGCACGTCCTCTCGCGCTACCTTTGTGTACCGTGTTGCATGGAACGCCGCGGCGGTCTGGCTTAGCGTGCCCTCTCTCCGTTCTTTGATGCACGCGAGTGCCCGGGGGAAGGGTGGCTTGCCTGAATGGGCATCCCAGCCCCGGGGGAGGAGTAGTGGGTTGCTTCACGAGAGTCGAAATCGAGATGCTCTGCTCTCGAAAAGATAAGCTCTTAGCGTCGCCACTGCCTTCTCTGCAAGAGCCCGAGACGTACGAGCATCCCTTGCAGGTGCAACGCCCGTCGCTGGTCGCTGGCTTTCTCTACGCCTCTGTCGCTGCGCCGTACTCGGACCACAAGGTAGACCATTCTTGGCGATCTTGCGCGCTAGCGCTCTGTATTGTTGAAAGCTTGAACGCAACAACTGGGTCGTCCACATGACGCTGACGCGACTTTCTGCTGCTGCGCTCGCGAGCAAGGCAGCTACTTTCACACGACTGCACATCCGGCACTTGGCTTGACATCGCTTGACAGCCCCCTCCGCAAGGATGTCTGGTGCGATTGCTACCTTGTTCCTCGCACGATCCCGAACCATAACCGCAAGCGCTTCGCACCGGCCTACCTCACGAGCGCATAAGGAAGTCCGCCATATCTTTCTACTGGCATGTTGAGAACTCTTTCAACAATGTCCTCTTGCCATTGAAAAGGTGTCTGTCCCTATGCATGTTTTTCGTGAGGAACACTCAACGACTGTCAAATGCGCTCGTAGCACAAAGCTGGCTGCGTCCGGCGACGTGCGTGCGTCAGTAGCCTCGTCAGAGAGTTGTACGAGAAGCGAGATGTCGCTTTAGATCCGCACGCTGTGCACCGAGTGCCGAGGTAGTCTTCGCCGCGGACCAAGTGGCAAAGTACCAGAGCTCGGCTTGGATGGTGGCCGCGTTGAGATGGTTACAGTGGTTCCAACACCGCCACGGATCCAACACGTACGTGTCGCACCCAGCACGACGGATAGATTCTCCTGCGACGTTGCACTTGGACGTCGACAGGGTGGACTCCTGAAATGGGATAAATAATAGATGCTCTCTTTTTGTTCAGGCGCTCGTCGCCTTGTGCACGAGCCGCTTCAGCTTGCGCAATAGGGCCCGGAAGAAGAAACGGGGCTGCACCGAGATGCGGCCCGGAGGGCTGTGTTGGTCCACGGACAAGTCGGACGCCATCATCGGGCCCGATAAAATCTTGGAGAGAGAGAAGCGGCGCGGCAGCACGGCGATCTGCTGCATGCTTGAGGCATGAAGGCGATTGGCCATCGACATCGAGTTGGCCATCGGCGGAACGCTGTCCTTCTCGGCCGACTCTGGTAGGATCACAGTCATCTTGGCCTCCTCTTCGGGCGCCGTGAGGGAGAACGCGATGGGTTTGTCGTACTTGGGGTCGACAAGAAAGATCTACGGTCGTCGTATCGATGAGCCTCCGACGGTCTCTCGATCAGCGCGGCCGTACGTGGTCATAAGGCACGGTGTCGTCGACTTCGGACGAAGCGTACAGGACGCGGACGGTGGCTTCGTCAATGTGCAGCACCACGGCTTGAAAGTACTTGAACGCGCCGCGGTAACGCGCCATGACGAGATCGCCGACCGCGCACGGCGGCTTGACGTTGGTCGTGAGGTTCGGGACACACACGGCATCGTGGATGCTTGCGCTGTTCTTGCAAGGGTACAAAATGTCCGTCATGTAGCTACAAAAAGCGTCCTTGTCACGACGACGTCCGTCGACTGTCACTGTACCCGTTGACACTGTTCCAGTTGTGCGTAATGCGCTTCGTTGGCGTCAAGACTAGTCGTCGTCCGTCGCCCGTTGCACCCACACCGGAAGAGGGTAGAAGGGTACCGTGGGTGTTGCAAATGTGCGTGATGACGTCAAAGGGCACCTTGTCAATGACCTCGCCATAGTCGAACGCCACCATGTACGTGACGGGCGTCGCATTCGCATGAACCGCTTGGACCTGCGCCGTGCAGTAGCGCTGGAACCGGTGGCTGAAGACGAGCACGTGCTGATTGGCCTTGAAATGACCCGCGTACGACCGCGGTGCGATGGGCGGTGGGATTGACGCGACCGTCAAGCAGCTCTGGTTGAGTCGGCTTCGTGGCATCTACTCGACACATTGCAACGAAGTTGGGGCTTTCCACGCCTACGTGGAGGACGATGACGCCGTCCAAAAAGCAAATGTCGCACGAGCTGGCGTGGACGCAGGTGATTTTGGCTTTCGCCACGGCTTTCGTCACCGGATGCAGCGCCATGACGATATCGTCGTTGATGTAGCCCACGGGGCCGCAGTTGGGCGGTCTTATTCGGCCCCGGTCCTTGCGCGTGTCGTCTGCGTCATCATCATGTGCATACTCGTCGAAGAAGACAAAGGAGTAGGGATACATTTCTCGAGAAGCTGCACCGAGACACTGCCGTCCATGTCGCCGTTCTCATAGTCGATGACAACGGTTCGGTTGCTGTTGATGCCCGAGATGACACCGGCCATGTAGATTTTGGTCATATTGTCCATATCGAGCACGTAAACCTAAGACGACTCGATCAGCGACATTGCCTCGGACGGTCGCAGACGAATTCGTGGATGCGAAAGATCACAGAGCCGTGTTTGATTTGAAGCGTCTTCTTCTGCAGTTGCGGCAACGGGACCGAGAGCCTAGACCACAGAACTACTACCCGAGCGTTTTCGACGATGGGATACCCTTGGATTGGAATCAGCTGCTGCGCGCGGACGCGGGCCATGGTTTCGCTGGTGCGGTCAATCTTGATGTCGTATTCGTACTCGGCCGAGCGTCGTCGGATCGTAGCATGCGTGAGCTGCCCCCGACGCACCATCTACCGCCAGTGTCCCAACGTTTTTCTTGCGTTGGAAAGAGTTGTACCACAAGCACGCGGGCGCCGGGGTAGTAGAGATCCACGAGACGACTGAGCGCTTCGTGCTGCCGCTTCAAGTCCGCTGCGGTTGTGAGCACCTGGATGGCGTCCAGCGGCACCTGCTGCCTTCCGCTGCGACCGTCGAGGCCTAGTTATATTTTGAAAATGAAAAAATCAGCCAGTAGAGCTTGTACTGAGGACATCCGCGAGGCCGTTGGGGAGCAAGGCGGCCACCTTGCCATAGTAGCACGGCTCGCCCAGCACCAAGACGGGCGTGCCCGACATGGACGCGTTGGACTGTCGCCTACAGCGAACCATGTTCGTACGTAGTACCAATACGACAACGCAAGCATACTCGGCGTTGACGGCATTGAGTTTGGTTTGGAGGCGGTGCAGCTGTGCATACAGAAGCTTGAGCTGGTGGGCACGCACGGCAGGCACGGAAATGTCCAAAAGAAACACATCTTGGATCGTCACGTCCGTCGTGTCGGCGTCTGTGCATCGCGCACAGTGTATTGTTGCATCGCATGCGATTTAAGTCGTACCGTCGGCCGGATTGTACATGTGGGACGGTGTCGTGACGAGCGTCGAGACGACGGCCACGTCGGACGCGAGCACGGTGCTTGCATCGACCATCGGTGGCGCGAGCCGCTGGATATGGTCCTTGAGCCCTTCGAGAAGCGTCGCGTTGAGGTCGAGGACCGTCGACGACGCTGATCGTGTGTCTTCGCCAACGGAGCTCGACTCGCTGCAGGCGGAAGCCCAGGACACCGCTGGGCGTTGCGGTAGTCCTCGTCCATTGCTACACGAAAAACATTTGGTTGAGCACCGAGTGTCCACGACGCGCACACCTTCGAGCGTCAGGCTAACGTCGTTCAAGTTGGGGCCTCCATGGTCGCGCATCACTTCAACATCACGGATGTTGCTCTCGGGCACTTTATTGTCCATGCTGGCGTCGTCGAAGACGATCATGTACAAGCCGGGCCCGACCGCTTTCTGAACCGTGCCCGGTGCAAAGTCACGCTTGCCCGCGGGCTTTGCAAACACGTGTTGGCCGGGCGCCCACGTGACGGCCTTCCCTCGGGGGCTGTTGACTGGACACGGAGTGGTGGTTTTTGGCGCCTTGGGCGTTGGTTCAAACTTGCGCACGCTTTTGGGCAGCGCCTAGTTTGTTCAATCAACTTCTGTAAACCGCATTGCAGTGGAGCGTTGACGCACAACGACTCGTTTGGGCTTGGCGGGCACTGGCGCTGCCACGTCACTCGGCATTACAGACGCGATACGTGGGCTCGGCGGCACATGGTGACTGTTGGGCGCCAACGCAGTCGCTAGCAACAACGGCGGCACGGTCGTCATCGCCATCAAATCGTTGATCACGGCCACTTGCGCTTGGCTCATCGCGTTCTCAATGGATTGGGTGTCGGTCACGAGCCGGGACTTGGGCACCCGCGGACAGCTCATTGCCATGTTGAGTGGGAGGGACCGTACCGATTCGGGCTTGTCATCGACGACCATGTGCGACGATAGAGCGTCCGATGGCTTGCTTAAGAGGACGATCGACCGGCGCGGGCGCAGACGCGGCGTTCGAGGGGAAGAAAAGGTGTCGCCACCCCGCGCCGACACAATGTGGGCGCCCGACCGACTCGAGACGCAGTCGCGAAGCTTGGGCGGCACCTTGACGTCTTCATCCGGGAGCACCTGTGGCAGCGACCGGCGAAACCGGTAGCCCACCAAGTCTAAGTGCGGTGGCACTGGCACTGGCAGATTGTCGTTCTGGCGACAGGGACCAAGGTGTTTGTCCGGTGGCGTCACTTGCTGGATTGGCATGGTGTGGCCATGTGCTTTCGCGTCGCGCTCGATGTTGCCTGTCCTCGACAACTTTGTTATTTTTGGCGCCCAACTGAGCCAAGGAAAACCGACAGCCATCCGTTGCTTGCTGGCGACGCCACATACAACACATGTCTCTTCATGTATGTCGTAGATTGATAAAGTATAGTACGCTAACGCGCTTCGTCTGCGAGCAAGTCGAGCAACACCGCGACGGCGCGCGCCTGGCCGTGCATACGAGCGACGTGCAGCGGCGACCCACCCCATAGAAACTACGCACCACATCAAGAAGCTACTCGAAATCGTTCAAGCTGCTTGTACCGAGATGTCCTTGCATGGGTCGACAAGCGGCGTGTGAAGGCGCGCGACATGCTCGATCAACTCGACGTGCCCGTGCATGGCCGCTATGTGCAACCAGGTCCAGCCGACCTATATCATGTCGCAAACCAGCTACGTTGCAGCGGAGGTGCGACCAACCTGTGGCACGGTAGCGTCCAAGGCGCTACCAATGGCAAGGAGCTCGTCCACCATATGAATATGGTTGCCCGCCACGGCTTCCAGGAGCGGTGTATACCCCCGCTGCCGCTCCCATAGCATCATCCTCATGCCGGTTCATCCATCGTAACATACGTGATTGACGGCAGCGAGCACACCGGGAAGGCGCGCCTCGAGGCGTGGCCAGAGCGACCGCAGCAGCTCTGGGCGGTTGTACTGCGCCAAAGGTGCACGAGCGTGTTGCCAGCCTACAGGAGTCTCTCTCCACCATCGCTCAATCGTCTCGGTGCGTAGTACCTCGTCGATGTGCTCCACCGCGGCGCCGGCGTCGACGAGACGTTGGACCACGGTGTCGTGACCGTGCACGGCAGCGGCCAAGCAGGGCGTCCAGCCATTTTCCTACGCAGACGACGACGACGACGACACATCAACACGAGCATGGAAGCGTCGGAGCGTACGTCGATCGCGTCGGCAGCGACGCCGTGTTGGAGAAGCAGAGCGACGACTGCGTCATGCCCGTTGGCGGCGGCCGAGCACAGTGCCATCGGTCCTTCCTAGGAACACGAATGATGACGATAATGGACGCTCAAAATGTGCACTCGTCCGGACCGTGGCAATGTCCACCACGTCGGCCGCAAGCCAAAATGCAGTTGCTTCGATATGGCCGTGAAACGCAGCTAGCTGCAGTAACCGAGCGTCCGACGGCACACACCGCGCATCGGAAGCCAGTCGTTTCAGCAGCGCCACGTCACCAAAACGGGTTGCCACGTGCAACGCCGTGAGCTCGTCCGACTAGACGTGGTCGCGATGCCGTGTTGAGAGCGTGCATCACTGGCCGTACCGATCGTGGCGCGCTGGCATCGGCACCGGCGGCCAAGAGCACGTCGACGACGTCCAGGTGTCGGCAGTACGCAGCAACGAGCAAGGCCGTCGATCCCTCCTACGCCACGGGCGTTGCCATGATATATGGTCGGATAGGGTAGCGTACCGAGTCGGTGGCGTCGACGCTCGCGCCGGCGCGCAGCAATGCACGACAGGTCTCCACGTCACCGCTACTTGCCGCTGCCATGAGCGGTGTGGTACCGACGGCATCGACGGCAGCGTCGACGCCATCAGGACGCTTCTACACCCACACGAGAGAAAAGGTGGGGAGTGCGACGGCGTGACGAGGCTTACATGAGATGGCTCGCATACGGCGCAGAGTCGACCGAGTGCCTTGGTTTCCCAGTACCGGCGCTCAAATAGCGCCGGATTCGACGAGCCCATGTCCTGCTTTGTCGTTGATCCATGAGCTCGGTACCCGGCACAGAGCAATGCGAGAGGGATCACCGCGGTCGCCCAACGACTGCATCGACGTGTGCTCCAACGCATGCTCACGACTCGATCTCAACGTGAAACGGTCGAGTTGTAGAGGTAATAGGTACTCGTGGGACAGGACGCAATGACGAACCGTAAAATGGACAATAAGACAATGTTGGGTTCGATTGCACACGAATTGTCCTCAAATAGCACTCATTCTCACAAGGCGACGGCCAGCGCCGCCGAGTGCCACCCGCCAAAGCCAATATCAAACACAAAGAGGTTCTCGAGACCCGTTGTCACCTGGGTCGGTGTCGGCACTTCGCGGTTGCCGTGGTCGCCGGTGCCGAGGGCGGCCGAGCCATTGCCCCATGTCCAGACGTGCCCCGTGCTTGTGAGCACGCCCGAGTGCCAGTCGCCATGCGTCACCTTGCACACGCCGAGACTCGCCAGCGTCGCCGGCGTCACGTCGTTGAGATCGGTGCTCGTGACGGCAAAACACTGGACCGAGTTGGTACGACCGTTGAAAATCGAAAGCGTCCGGAAGCACGCCGTAGCATGTGTCGCAACGACGGGGCGACCATCGTCGTCGTTGAGCCGCGCAAGGTCCATGGGGTTTTGGCGCCAGAGGTATACGTGACCGGCGTCGGTGACGACCGCGGTAAAGTCTTCCCCTGCGACGACTTGCACGGCGCGGGCATCGTCGAGCGGCAGCTGCACCATGGCTTTCGAGGCCATGGCGTCGAGGTCGTCAAGGTGGCTCGTCTTGACAGCGCCGTTCGCAAAGAGCACGGCGACGTGGCTCCAGCCCGCAACGACGTCGACGACGGGCGCGTCCTTTGCCGAGTTGCATTGGACAGGCGAACCCAACTCGGTCCAGGCGTACGCGGCGCCGCTCTCGCCCCGCGCGCATCCGTGCGTGCGCCCGCTGCTCAGGCTCCGACACGGCTCGTGCAACGGGACCGGAAGCGGACCGTGCGATCCATATCCATTGAGCGAGCCCCAGAACCAGATGCGTCCGTCTTGTGTCAGCGCGTGCATGCCAAAGCCCGAGCACGTGATGCGAGCGACCTTGCCCAGGGCCGACGTGTCGATGGCGCGGGGACGATCGACGGTCGCGCGGCCGGCGCCGGGGCCCAAGCGACCGTTGCTACCAACGCCCCAGGTCAGCACGATGGGCGCGTGCATGCGCCGGTACAGCGTCGCCCAATGGGCCGTTGCCCGCGGGAACGCCTGCGGCGCAATGCGAAAGTCGCGGACGCAGAGCGCCTCCCAGAGCACCGGCGACGCGGCGACGGCGGTATGCAGGAGGCGCGCCGTGGCTGCTAGCTGCAGCAAGGACCGCACGTCCACGTACTCGGCGACGACCTCGAGCACGTCTGGGCCCAGGTCGAGCAGCATGTTGCTCGTCCTAGCGTGTGGGATTGTGGGCGTTGAAAACAGGCAGCCACTTGTAGCCAATCAGAATGCGTGTCGGAAGATCGCTGCCAGCGAGTCGTTCGTCGCTTGGGCCGAATCATGCACAGATTTGTCTGTGAATAATCCGATTAATGGAGAATATGACAATGTCAGACGCGCTGGCGTACTAGTATGAAGCATCGGCTCGCCACCAAGGACACGGGGACTTTCCATGTGGCTGGAAAAACGCAAAATGCGGGTCCAAAATCTAAAGTGCGAATCAAAAGCTCATTAACCCTCCAACGCCTGACTAAACAACCACTTGTTAGAATGTCCGCAGATCGGCAAAGCATTTGACGAGGTATCCATGGCGCTGCTCGATAGCCCACGTGTACAGTACGTCCACAATCTACATCATCGTCAGAGTCGGTGCGGCATGTGGCCGGTGGACCTCGCGGCGACGCGACAATGGCGCGTGCAGACAGAGCTCCACCACGGCGAGACTCGCACTGATAAAGGCATTGTCCAAGAGCACGGCGAGGATGGGGATCAAAGGCGTGTTCTAGGCTTCAACGATCACAAACCTAACCTCCGCACAGTAGAAAACGCGCTACTACATACCTCGAGCAGCGGAGCGACAGCATCCAAGAGACCCGTCAAGCTGTGGCGGGAGCACTCTAGTAGCCACGGCCAGAGCGTGTTGCAATACTAGACACCAAATACATTAGTAAAATCCGAGACGCAGGAATTGAACCGTGTCGTGGGCAATGCTCGTCCACGATAAAATGACGGCGCCGGTCGTCGCGAGGTGCTTGAAAAGCGCCACATGACGTCGCTGGGCCACGTACGCCAGCGGGGTACACCCCATCTAGCTTTCTTGGAAACACACGTGCGCTGCTCCCAGTCCAGTCTACCTTGTCGGGGGCGTTGAGGGGGGTGCCCATTTCCCGCAGCATCGTCGTCATGGCCACGTCGCCGCCGCAGAGTGCGGCCATGTGCAGCGCCGTGTGTCCAGCCTAATGTTGAAATACATCAGACACCCAGACACGGATTTGGCCACCTTGGTGCAAAGGCGCGCGTGGTTGGCAAGCACGAGCCGGGCGAGGACGACAGAGTGCAGTTCGATGGCCATACGCAGCGACCGAAGGCGCGTCTACGCATGAACCACTACGATCTTGTATATGATGCCGGCAGGTATCGATACCTCGATGGAAATGGTGTCGGTCGCCAACAGGACATGGACCATCGCAATGTCATGTCGCTGCAGCGCGAGCTCGAGCTACGCCAACGACGTAGCGTCAACATCTTGAAACAGGGACATGAGAGGCACGTCGTACGCTGGAGAAGCCGATGGACCCTTTGTTGTTGCGCAGGTTGGCATTGCCGCCGTGCTGCTGCAGCATCTTTCGCACCAGGAGGTGCTGGGACGACGCCACCGCCGCGTGCATGCTCGTATGTCCCCGCTACATAGGCATCCGCAACGTCCGATGCGACAAAACTCTCGTACGGCGTCTCGGAGGTTCCGCCGTCGAGCAGGAGACGGGCCAGGACGTCGTTGCCAGTGGCAATGGCCTGCAAAAGCAGTGGCGTGCCCGACTACTCGATCGTCGCGTCAGACCAATACGTCCCGAATGTCGTGCAGCGTACGCTGTCGAAGACGTTGGCGTTGGCGCCGTATTGCAGTAAGAGGGACACCACGCCGTGTTCTTGCTTGCGTGCAGCGATGTGCAGAGGTGTCTCCCACGCCTACCCACGTTGCGCATGAGTCTCGGCGGGTGCATTCGAGTCCAAAGCCTGCCTTGTCGAGCATGTTGGGGCAGCTGCCAAACTGCAAGAAGAGCTCGACGAGCGTCGCGTGGCCGGCCTTTGTCGCTCGGTGGAGCACCGTCTCGCCATTCTACGCACATACCCATGTCGTATATATCATAATGGCGCGTTCAGGTGGGGATCGAAGCGGGTCCTACCTGGAGCAGGTGCACGTTGGCGCTAAATTCCAAGAGCAGCTTTAGTGCTGCATAACGCCGGGGGTTGGCCGCGCCCATGTACAAGGGTGTCCACCCGTTCTAATGGTTGCATCATCATGGGCCTTAGCTCGCAGGTCGAGGACGAGGTGTATACGGTGTCCAGGACATTGGGGTCGGCGCCAGCCAGCAAGAGGAGCGCGATCGCATCGGTGTAGCCCTTGCGCATGGCAATATGCAGCGCCGGACTCGTTGTCGACGGCGCTTCGGTGGCCACGGGCGCGTGCACCAGCGATGACCGGTCGATGTCGGTCTTGTCGGTGGCTCGCAGCGACCGAACGCAAGTCATGTGGGCACCGGTGTCGGCCATGGCGGTAGAGCTGAGGAGCGCCTGCATGGCGCAGACGTCGCCGGCATGCACCGCAGCTTCCCATGCACAGCGTACGACCGACATGGCGCAAGCAAGAGTTGATCGCCGGCTTTTCTGCGTCGACATCGAAAGATTCGATTTTCGATGCTTTTCGCGTCTTCGTCACGTTTGATTGGTGCGAAATGTATCGTTTCGGCGTCGTTGATTGGTAGGAAGGCGCTCTTGACGCATGCGATTGGCTAAAAAGATTCCACCGCGATCACCCACCCAGGGTCATGTAGGACAAGGGTTGTTGAGATTTGTGGGGCTGTGTTTGTGATTCAGGTTGAGATTCGATTGCTGTCTCAAGAAACGTCCAGCAGCAGCACGAGAACACTTATATCTAGCCCACTGGTCGCAGCACCGTTGACGAGGACCATGGCCTTATGGAGACACGTCGAGTCTCTGGTCCGGGTCCTGAACCCTTCACGCGACGCAACCCACAAGCGTCCATCGGCACGCAAAGACTTTGAAGAAAACAGTTGCAAGTGTATATCAGATCGTTGGACGACAGTTGTGTGCATCATCATCGTGGAGCGAACGTGTTTACTCCTGGGCGTTCATCTCTTCGTGGCCCAAGCCTTCGCGGACCTGCGTCCGGCGGGCGTAGTACAGGTCGAGCTGCTTCTTGGGGATCTTCTTGAGGAGTTCCTTCGGGAACGCACGGAAGAGGGACCACGCGAGGTCGAGCGACTCGAAGATATCGCGCGACTGGTACGGGCCCTGGGCGATAAACTTGCCCTCAAACTTGTCGGTAAACTTGAGGTACAAGTGGTCTTCCATCGAGAGCGCTTCCTCGCCGACGACGGCCTTCATGGCCTGCACGTCCTTGCCCGTCGCATAACTGGCATACTACGCTCCGCACGTGAGTCGTCGATCTTCACACGCGACAGATAAAGTACTACGTACGAGCTGGTTGGAGACGGCCGAGTGGTCGTCGCGCGTCATGCCTTCGCCAATGGCAGACTTCATGAGACGCGAAAGCGACGGCAGCACGTTGATCGGCGGGAAGATCTGACGGTTGTGCAGCTGGCGATCGACGTAGATCTGGCCCTCCGTGATGTACCCCGTGAGATCCGGGATCGGGTGCGTAATGTCGTCGTTGGGCATCGTGAGAATCGGGAGCTGCGTGATCGAACCGTTGCGGCCCATGACACGACCGGCGCGCTCATAGATCGTCGAGAGATCCGTGTACATGTACCCGGGGTACCCACGGCGACCGGGCACTTCTTCGCGCGCAGCCGACACCTCACGCAGCGCGTCGGCGTACGACGACATGTCGGTGAGGATGACGAGCACGTGCAGATCGCGCTCGTACGCGAGGTACTCGGCGGTCGTCAAGGCGAGGCGGGGCGTAATGATACGCTCGATCGTCGGGTCGTTGGCCAAGTTCATGAAGAGCGCCGTGTTCTGCATGCAGCCGCTCTCCTCGAAATCGTTGCGGAAGAAGCGAGCGGCTTCCATGTTGACACCCATGGCACCGAACACGATGGCAAAGTTGTCCTGGTGCGAGTCCATGACGTCCTTGCGCTGGACCAAACCGGCCTGACGACAAATTTGGGCGGCAATCTAATGCAAACAAAGATGAGGAATCGGGACGGAGAAGGCCGATGCATACTTCGTTGTGCGGCAAACCAGCGGCCGAGAAGAGCGGGATCTTTTGGCCACGCGCGATCGAGTTCATGACATCGATGGCCGAGATACCCGTCTGGATCATCTCCTTGGGGTAGTCACGGCACGACGGGTTGATGGGCTGGCCCTCAATGTCGAGGTAGTCCTCGGCGACGACCGGCGGCGCGCCGTCAATGGCCTTGCCCGAGCCGTTAAAGGCGCGGCCGAGCATCTCCTCCGAGATGGCCATCTTGAGCACATCGCCGGTAAACTCGCAGTGCGTGTGACGGTTGTCAATGCCATCCGTGCCCTCAAAGACCTGCACGACAGCCTTGCTGCCCTGCACCTCGAGCACCTTGCCTTGGCTACACGTAGCGTGCGTGAGCTTCGTTGGCCATGGCGCGGGCGACCTACCGCACTTCGCCCGTCGACAAGGTCAGGTTGACGATTTCGGCAAACTTGGGCAGCTACGCAAGGAGGCTCAGCAAGGCCATGACCATTATCGAGGCCGCGTACCTTGACGTTCTCGAGAATCACGAGCGGGCCGTTCACGCCCGAGATGGTGCGGTAGTCTACGTGCTTGGTATGAGTCGACGCAGCGCGCGCAGGCGCACGCACCGATGCGGGGCTCGACGTAGTAATCGCGCACAACGGCCTTGGCATGCGTCTCGAACATCTGCAGGTCGACCGACTTTCCATGGTGGCTGCTCATCTTGACGCTCTTCCGGGCGGCAGTCAAAAACTACTTTTGAGGGCCCCACGACAAGGAAGTCAAGCATCATTTCTCACAGGTTTTTTCAGTATACAAACGACCATACAAACGAAGGCCCACCAGTGCAAGATCCGAGATAACCTCTGTCTTTGAATATTGTAATCCGGATAACACATCCGGGAAGGTGCGGCGCAGGGCAAGACATGCGATTCGCACAGATGAGTACACTCGGATATCCGGACACCGAACCCAACCTCTCTCGCCGACCACAGCTCGCCGACTAGCGTATAGTATAAAAGGGCCGAGGTGCATTGGCACACGTTGTATGAGCCCAACCGCTTTCGATACTCGATCTATCCAAGGTCCTCGAACCGGTGAGTAGAGGCCCCTTGCATTATCATCGTGCGGAGAGAGCTCGGGATGCCACGGATGTTTACAGTCCGACTGATGCGAACGACGTGACAAGCCCGCGCATTGATGTTGGCAAGACGGTGCGACTTGTGCAGCACGAGCATACTCTAGTTAAGGCTCTCCTTATGTGGCTAGAAGCGCCGGTGTGTGAAGCTGGCGCACAGGAGCGCTCGCCTATCATCCACGATAGTACTAATTGTGCGAATTCCTGGCACGCCGGACCCCTTTTTGTCGTAAACGATCCGCAAAGTGTTGTGCGTCGTGGACCTTGCACCTTTTTCGAGGAGGTGCCAAGGGACATGGCATCGCCAGCGTCTTTGCCAACGCGCCAACGCAGCGCAGTACGTCGCACTCGGAACAAGCGGCTTCAATTCCCGACGCGGCCATCTCTTTTTTAAACAATTCCATGGCGATCGATGTGTCAGCTGTCGCGGAGCGCACAGCGCCGGTCGTCGGCACTTCGCTGCTTATTGTAGCGCTACGCACACGACAGCGATGATCTCTCATCGTCGCTTGGTAGCAGACGCGTTGTCGTCTTTACCTGTAAATAACTTTTGATCTGCTTGACGTCCTTGGTCGGAATAAACGGGGCCATGTGCGCCGGATCTAGCCGTCGCATGATGAGCGTACTATGGCTCAACCTCGATCTCGACGACGCACCCGTGTAGCCGTGCACTTCGACGAGGTCTTGGAACGCTTGCATTTCCTTTTCATTCCAGCGCGAGTACGACCGAGCGCCCGTCTCCTACCATGAGCCGTCGCCTCGGTCGCCTTCGTGTCATCGAGCTTACTGGCGGCGCCGGCTTGTTGGCTCGCTTCCACTCGGGCGCCGTGTGGCCCAGCGTCGTCCGGCACTGGTAGACGCTTTGGTGCTCGGCTCTGCACTTTTCGCACATCCCTGCGCCTCATTCAGTCCACGCCCGTTCCGAAGAGAGGTACGTTTGAGAGGGCGGGGTGCCGCCTTGGCAGGGACAACGATAGCTGGCGGTGCGAGCATCGGTGCGCGCAGTGGTAGATATGCGTGCTCGGCTAGAAACACCGGCGGGTATAGCGGTGGCGGCGGGTACATGGACATCATTCCTACCAGCCGTACCCTGTTGCGCGATGATCCGATCGAGAATTACCTCCAAATGGCGGGTACATGGCCGGCGGTAGCACCGGCACGGTCTTCCACGACAGCGCCGTGTGCTTGTACACGGCGCGGCAATCGGTCACCGACTTGCCGAGGCGATGGCAGTCGAGGCATTCTTCCTTGGCGGCCACGATGCGGTTCTTGGAGACCGGCATCATTGGCATCGACGCTGGCAACGGTAGCGGTGACGGCCGCAGCATGGACGGCGCCTTCGGAAGCGCCACCACGTCTGGTACGAGCGGTGGTTTGGCAGCTTCCTGTTCGCGGATGCGCAGTTGGGACGAGACAAACTCCTTCTCGGTGCGGCGCCGCGCTCGAAAGTGCTCGGTGGCCTGGATCGTCGCCAAGAGCGCGCTGGGCTCGGACAATGGCGTCGTCTCGCTGCTTGGCGGCGACGGCTTGCGCTTCTTGAGCAGGACGACGTCGTTCGGCAGCGGTGACGGGCGGCCCGTGGCCGTGCCGTGGTCCTAGCACGCAATGAAGCATGCGAGGAGGCCTGCGTGAACGCACCACGTCGACAAAGACGCCGCAGAGCGAGTCGACAAAGTTGGCCATTTCAATCAGGTTCTTGTGCAAGATGCGCTGGTACGCGTGGGCGGTCTCGAGCGACCGGTACGCGTTCGGGTCGCTCCAGTTCTGGTGCTCGGCGATCGCTGCGATCATGTCTTCGTTCACTTGGAGCATCTAGCATGAGCCATGAGCCTTCTGCGGCTGCCACGTCAGCGGTGACCTGCGCAAAGACATCGCAGAGCGTCGACGGGTCCTCGTCGTCGTGGAGCATGGCGGCTGTCGCGACCTCCAATTGGTGTAGACGCGAGGACGAGATGCAATTTTAGCCAATCCATGATTTTCTGTCTTGCGGCGATTGGATTGGGCCACAGAAACATGCCTGCACTGGATTGGTTGAAAAGACCAGGTCCGAGGCTCCGGGGCGCATTGGGTTGGCAGGACACTAGGTACTGCCATGGGCTCGCCGGTGTCGAGAGCACCGTGCATGCGTGGCCCCTGAGACTCTCGTACAATGCGACTCAAGAACAAAGGCACAACAATGGCTATCATAATCGCCAGGTATGTATCAAGACGAGTATCAAGCATGTATCAACTGTGTCGAAGGTGGCGCAGCTCAAAGTACTGCGGAACGACGAGATTATACGTATCGGCAGTGCAGTGATTTCCCGACTCCAATATTCGACCAACTCTTCGGTAGGGAGTGACTAGCCAAGTTGTCGTTGAAGACACGGAGCGTGGCAACCATGCATGGTAGCCGACCGTGGGCTCGTGTACCGTGGTCACCAAGGAGCAATGGCTCTGACGCACGTCACCAAACCTTGGTGACCTCAGAACCATTGAGGGAGCACTGTGTACTTGCAGAATGTACATTTTCAAGCTCCTCGGTGTTAAAGCTCGACGTGATTACGTAGCGATGGCTCACTGTCAATCCAAATAAGTCGGCTACAACCGACGGACAACAAATCCCATCGCAGTCGCACACAGCCGAGGCCCTGTAAGCAACGCACCAACAGGTCGCCCATGGAAATCTCTCGGCCGGTAATCCAACGATCCAATGTCAAGCGTTTAGGCCAGCAAGGACGATTCTCTAATGAAACACTACCAATGCCCTTTACCGATATACTAGTATTTTTTTAATAGTCATCTTGTCCCCAAAGCCAAACGAAATGCTGCAAATCTCAGGTATCAGCAATAGCAACCATAGCCTGTCTCTGTTCCATGAACGCTTGCAATACCCGTTGCATCCCGTCGTGTTGGCAAGAACGAGGTTATACATGCACTGGTACGCGCATCCCGCGCACTCGGTGAGCCTTTCAGGCTTTGTTTGCATTGTCGCCGTCGTCGCGCCACCCGCTCGTTTCTTGAAGCAACGGTATCATGGTTCTTGAAGTGTACCGAGTCAGTACAACACGACCATACATATGTACGGTTGTAACATGATGAGGTTGTCGTCGTCGTCACGACGAACGAGCGTGCAAGGAGAGCTCTGTGCGATGCGCACGGCAGACACGGTAGCTGTAGCTGCTGCAGCCACGATCTAAACGATTTCTAGATCCTATTGGTCGTGTTTCCTCTTCTAAATACCGGTCCCGGGTAGCGTTTCAAGAGTAGCCACATGGGTGCACCATCGTCTGCGACACGCAAGACGTCTGTGATGAGCTGCATTGTCGTTGTCGTGGTTGTGAGCTCGACTGCGCCGGTCTTGAATGCAGCGTCCGAGCGCGCGCCTGCTGTGACGCCAGGTCCCCAATGTATGAGCTGGTGGTGAGACCGCAGCGTCGGAGCTGGATGTGCGCATCACTTGCACGCGTGCTGCTGCACATGCTAATTGCACGTGCTGTACATCCCGGGTGCGTGTCACGCCGTGTCATTGGCAGGATTGTAAGGTGGACCACGCTTGACAACCAAACGCGGTGCTCACTTTTCAATTTGCAGCATGCGCGGGTTCGTTGCGCTCTTGGGTGGTCTTGCCGTCGTCGCGGCCGCAGTGCTCGAGCCGTCGCCGCAGGACGTGCTCCTCGTGCACGACCCGACCTTTGACGAGGCAGCACCCGAGATCTTGCCTGCCGCTGGCACGGATGCTCCACCTCTTGGTGTCGTGCGCGACTTGCGTTTGATGGCCATCATGGAAGACGTGCCGCCCGGCTCCAACGATACGAATGCCACGACGCAACCGGTTCCGGTCCCGACAACGACTGTGCCGACGCCAACGACCACTGAGCCGACGCCGACAACGACCGTACCGACGCCAACGACAACCGAGCCGACGCCCAACGTGACCACCCCAACACCGCCGACGCCGGTTCCGACGACAGATGTGCCGACACCGGTGCCCAACGCGTCGACTCCGGCACCACCGACGCCCGTTCCGACGTCTGATGTACCCACGCCGGTGCCCAACGCGTCGACTCCGGCACCACCGACGCCCGTTCCGACGTCTGATGTGCCCACGCCGGTGCCCAACGCGTCGACTCCGGCACCACCGACGCCCGTTCCGACGTCTGATGTGCCCACGCCGGTGCCCAACGCGTCGACTCCGGAGCCACCGACATCAGTCCCGACGCCAACCCCGACATCCACGGGTACTCCGATCCCGACTGAGCTTCCTTTCGATATCCCGACATCTGCCGTTGCCACGGTCGACCCATCGTTTGGAAACTTCCTCAACCAGACGGATCCTCCGACCCCAGCGCCAAGTGGCGACTCGTTTCTCGGAGCGACGACTGCACCTGCCAACAGAACGATTGCCCCCGACGCCGAGCGCACGGTGCCCCCGAACGACCACAGCAACAACATCAACCGTGGCAAGTCGGACGTCAACGATGCTCCGCAGACGACGGTCGGCGCCGAGTCGACGGCCCACCAAACCATTCGCTATCTTTCGTCGGCTGTCGTCGCCGTGACGGTTGCGACGCTGGCGTTCTTCCAGTTTCTGGCCATCAACCCGTCGTACATTGCACCGGACGCAACGATGGAGCGGGCGTTCGCTCCCAACGCGTGGGAGCTGCCGACGTTTGTCGGGTTCCTCCAGGTCGTTGGTGCGCTCTCGCTTGTACGGAACGCCAACATCCCGCAGCTCTTTTACGTCAACTTTCTCGACTCGCTCTCGTGGATCAACTACTTGATTCGGGCCTCGGCGCCGTCGGGTACCTCCAGCACGGTCTCCTCGATCCAGCTCAGTCCGGCCGCGGTGGGCCATCGGCAGCTCGCCACGGTCAAGTCCGACTACGATGCCTCGGGCTACGTCAGCTTCTCGCTCCGGTCGCACGTCAATGAGAAAGACTGGTTCTTCCGTCTCTGGATCGCCGTCCTCGTCGTTGTTGCTATCGTCTTGGCGGCCGCCGTCATTGTCGGTGTCATTGGGCGGCTCAAGTCGGGGCGCCGCAACCCGTTCCACTCGGACTCGTCCAACTCGCACTCGAGCGCCCAATCGCTGCACTCGATCTCGCAGCGCCTCCTTGGTATCTGCGTCTCGCTGCTCGCGCTCGCGTATCTCCCGCTCGGGATGATTGCCATGTTTGAGATCCGGCAAGACGCGTCCCTCGGCGACGGCTTCCCGCACACGAACGCCGTGCTCTCGATGGTGACGCTCGCGCTTCTTGTCGGACTGCTCGTCGGCGGTGCGGTCCTTGTCTACAAGAAGACCGAGGCCGGTCTCTCCAAGTGGCAGGTGCGCGTCATCTGGGGTGTCCTCTACAGCCACTACGAGTACAGCCGGCGTCTCTTCTTTGTGGTGCCGATTCTCGTCCAGCTCCTCTCCGGTGTCCTAGTCGCCAACGTGACGGCTTCCGGCGCCGGCCCGCTCATCGCGCTCATCGTGCTCCACGCTCTGTACGTTGTGCTGCTCCTTGTGTTGCAACCGTTCAAGGACGCGCTGCAACTCTGGGCGACCATCGTCCTTGACGTGGTCTTGTGTGCGATTCTCGGTGTCGCCATTGGCATGACATCGACGCCGTTGTCGGTGGACACGCAGACGACGCTGTCGTACGTCATCGTCGTTCTTGTGTGCGTCTTTGTGCTTGCGATGCTGCTCCGGCAACTGGTCATGCTCTGGACGTTCGCGTCCGGGTGGGCCAAGCCGACCAACGACGACCAGTACACGGGCCTGTACACGGCCAACGAGCACGAGATGGACACCGACAACGGCAACTATACGATTTCGCTCCAAGGCTCGTCGTCGCACCACACGACGCCCGACCGGCGCACGGGCGACGACGACTACGACGTGCCCAACACGATCCGGCTCATCGACTCGCGCGCATAAACCTGTTGCTCGTAATCTCTCACGATATAATACCATTTCGTACAAAGTATCATTTGCGGCGATCACATGGACGTGGTCTACAGTGTTGTAGAGCTCTTATTGTTGAAGATTCATAGCTGTCGTCGGTCGCAGCGCACCGGTGCCTACGTCCGTCGATGGCGCGCCGACGGGTCGCTGCTACTGCGTGCCACGACTCGCCATTCCAGACGCTTCGCGTACACGGTGCCGTGCTCCGTCGGACCGATGCGCGTAAAAATCCTCTCCATGTCGGCGCCACGGGGACCGCACGTTGCCAATCCTAATTGAAACCGTCTGTCACGGCAGTTACATTCCCTACAGCTAGATGACTAGATTGCTAGTTGTTTGGTGCACCCCTTTCTCTTGCGGCGCCTCCATCGTGCGCCGGGGCACGGTCAAAGTACAGTCCATGATTACAGCTCCATATTACGAAAGCGCAGGCCATAGCAGAATGCGCGCCCGACGTCGTCGAGATAGCTTGCCGACTGCAAGGCGGGTGCGCGATGATTCGCGCATGAGGACGCGCACCGTCGTTTGGTGGGTGCTGCATGCGCGACAGCAAACACACAACAACTCTCGCCGTCGCAGCGTGAACACACTCCCGCCACGAAGCTTTCTACTACTACAGAGCTCTGAGTAGTATAGCTGGATCGACTAACTGGCTGGATCACCAACTTGGGTTCGTTTGGTCGTCTAGTACTATACTAGGCGTGGCGCGGTACCGAATCTGGATGGGTGAGTCTCATTGAATGTTGCAGAGACACCATGTCTTGACCGTTGCGTCCTCGCGTCAACGCACCCAGCACACCGCCGCTCACCTGCATTACCGTCCCACTGGCCTCGCATTCTCGTCGCCTCAAGCGAATCATTGCATCTTCTCGGCTTATATTCGTGGCGGTGTGCTGCTGCGTACTGGACGACCAAGAGCCATTTGAGACGTACGTGGCGCGGCGATGCCATGGATGGAACCACAAGGGCCTAATGTATCGACTATGGTTCACTGCGTGCCATCGCATCGTCCTTTCTGCATCGCGGCGACACTGTCGCGTCAACACGTCGCCCGCCTTTCCAGCGATCGCGACGCACCCGCCAATAGCGATGCGTGCTTCGTCCACGTGCAGACCACAGTGTCTGTCCTGTCAATGAAGCGACACGAGTGCCACCCACCGGACCCTCGTGCCATCTTCCTCCGAGAACGTTCTCGGCGGTTGAACATCGTGCTACAAATCCTTACAATACCTTTGCTCGTGCGACCAACGTGTGCCCCGAGTCGTGAGCGACCATCAACTAGAGATTAAATGAAACTAAACTTGTATGTGCATTAACTTAGGAAACAAAAACTCGGACCGCGCGTCAGTAAAACGTCGTGTCGGGCAGAGTCTTGGATGACAAAATGGCGTCAAAGAAGAAGTCCATTTCATCCGACGCAAGCGTGAGCGGGCCGTCGTCAAGGGCCGACGGCAGCATCGGCGACATGGCGGCGGGCGAGAAGACGGCGACGGCGTCGTCGTCGTCCGTCGATGCCCGGCGCTCGCGCTTCTTTCGGTCGAGTTTCATTTGGTTCCAGTTTGCTTTTTGCCGGTGGAAGGCGCAGAGCCGATGGAACTGGCCGTTGCGCTTGAGCGCGCTCGGGTGCGTACACTTGCCCGTGCGGTAGCCGCACTTTTGGTACGTCGGAGACATCGTCGTCGTCGTCGTCGAGAGAAGCAGCTCCAGCATCGTGCACAGGAAATGGCAAATTGCAAAGTGGAGGAGACGGACGAGACGGATGTTGCGTTGCGCCTACCTCAAGGGTTGTTCTTCCCAGCGTATGTCACGTCGCCGGCTGGGCGTGCTGTCAGGGGGCTCTCTTGACATGGGTGCGTGGTCACCTGCCTTCGCACTTCAAGTTCGTCTTGCAGCGGTCTTTTTCAATTGCCACACATCGTGTCGGTGCCCCGTGATCCACGGGTGTGTGCGACCGGATACTATGTCGTTCAAGCGTCCGTCGGCCGTGTCAGGTTCGAGCCCACGACGATTACGCGCGATTCTTCAGTACGGGACGCGCGCGGCGGGCGTATTGTCGCCCGCAGAGATGGCCGCGACCTTCGAGAAAACTGCTGGCCCACTGACGAGAAGAGGGTTTCGAATGCAGGGCGACATTAGGCAGGGAATCGAACCTGCGATGGTAGTGTGCGCCGGATGTTGCATTGTACTGACTACGGGAATTGGACGGCCGCGGTAGCACACTGAGACGCGGGCGCAAGCAGGTGGCGCGACCGAGTGCACGTGGACTTGTGAAGAGGCCCCAGGTTTCAACGCACGACGCGACCAGCCGACATGCCCATCATATCTCAAATCGTGTTTAACGTGTAGAGACCGTCGGCTGCCGCGTCCGAGTAATAGGACGTGGGTACTAGCGTCGCCGAAGCCACCGCGCCCGCGTTCTTCAATCCCAGGTGGCCCGGCAGGCATGACACCAACGTCCCACGGGTAGGCTCCAGGTGGCGTCGGTCCAGCGCCTCGGCAAGCGTATGCAATGCCGAGGCCGGGTCGCCCGTTTATGCCACCTTCGCGCGTCCCCTGATCCCGCATCATATCGGATCAGGTGCTGCGTCGACGGGCGATCTTTGACGCGATCATGCAACGCTTCGGCACGCCTTTGCTGCTACGGTCATACGGCTCGCCACCGGGATCAGCTCAAGGCCTTTCACATGGGGCAACTGCAGCTCCTAATGACGCTACGATCACGAGACTCGTGTCAGAAGGTAACCAACTATTGGATGCATGGCGTCGGTAGAGGCCACTGGGTAGAGGCAGTCGGTTCGTGTAACGCTTCGTGACGTGGCAGCCCCAGGTGGCAGATAAGGACGCCGTACCGACACCTTGGACACAGCCTTGGACATCTTGCATTACATGAAAAGTTCCGTTGCGAGTCGCCGCCGTGCCTCGAGTGATAGCAGCTGAGATAGCCATACAAGTACGTCGTGGTCGACTCGTACACAGTACCAAGTAGCTTTCGCCGGCTCTGTGCACCAATATCGTCGTTCTCGACGCTCTTTCCGCCCACGCACCAGGAAGAAGCAGGATGCGAGATACTTTTTACGATGCCTCCGTCCTGCGTATGCAAGCAGGACGAGCACAAGTGTGCTGATGACGACGCGGCTTCCACCTGTCGGATGTTCTTTTCTTTTGTGGAAGAATCGGTGTGCCTGCATACACATCTGCTCCTCTCACCAGCTGCGCCGTCGGCGTTCGCAGTGACCATCTGCGGGCCATGGACGGGGCGAGTACCTTGCTCTTCATCGCCGCGTTGTCTCGCAGAGTCACCCCTTCCGCAATCATCCAGTACCGGTAGCTCAGCCACTTACGGCTTGCTGTAGGAGGATTTGAGTTTTTCCCGAAGCGAGCTGGTAGCTCGTTCGGTGAGTATGCTCTTGGTCCACTTCGACCGACCAAATCCATCCATATAGCCTGCATTACGACAAATGCTGACGACGACGACGACGCAGGATGATGATGCTGCGTGCAGCTTCACGCAGCCTTTCGAGGCGCTTGCATCGCGCGGATCGACGTGATCGTCAAGCCCAAGTAGACAACGATCGCATGCAGCACTAGCATAGACACCATGATGCTCTACCATCCAGCTGCTTACGTACACAAGACGGCAAAGATGGGGCGCGCGCTAAAGTCCGTGTGGGTCGAGAGGAAGCTCGATAGGACGTTGTTGACAATGTGCAGTACGATCGAATCGCGGAGGTTCTGCCGCGTCTGCACAAAGAGCACTGCGTAGTACAAGCCGATCTCGATGCCGAGGCAGGTCTGCAGCAGCACATATGGCGTCGAGAAGCTGCTGTGTTTGAGGTTGATCAGGTGCGTGCAGCCAAAGAGGACGCTGGCGACCCCGGCCGCGACGCCATTGCTCGGGATCCTACGGCCATCATAGTACGACATGAACGGTTTTCATTGCAAATGGCGACGGCTGTACCGGTTGAGGAGCAGGTGGAAGGCAAGGCCGCGAAACACAATCTCTTCCTTGATCGGCGACAAGAGTAGAATCTCACAAATGCGCGCGAGCTGGAGCTGGCCCGTCACCGCGTCGTAGTAGTTGTCCAGCGAGAGAAACCAAGCGGTCGTATGCCATTGGTACGCGACCACAAGCGCAAACCCAGCGAGATGGTACACGACGAGCCACTTGGTCGAGGTCGCCAGCGGTCGCCAGCGCAAGAGCCCGAGCCTAATCCATCGCTGCATACGACAGGCGTCATGGAAGCGATGTACCGTTCGCAGAGCGCGCGTGGCGAGAGATGGAAGAAGGTCGCGTACCGATGCAAGAGCCACGCGAGGACAAAGACGGCGTCGTACATTGCATCCACGATCGTTGTCGCCGATGCATCGCGCTCCATGAGGAACGAGAGGAGGTACAGGAGCGTTGAGCGCGACGCGATCGCTAGCACCATGACGAGGAAGGTCTCGCCGAGAAAGGCAACGACCTCGACCCACGCAAAGATGGCGGCGACGACCGTGCCATGCACCTTGGGTGTCTCTACGCCGCGCGTTAGCACCAAGTCAATAGGCAGAAGCTGTGGTCGCACCGGCGCTTGGGTCCATGAGCCAGAGGACGACGCCGTTCTCGGCCGCGTCGAGCACATGCGCCTCCTGCCAGAGTGCTCCAGCCATGCTGCGTGTGTGGCATCCGGATACTGTGCCTTTTTAAAGAGCGCTTTTTAACAGCCAACGTATCCGGATGCTGGTGGATCGCGAAATTTGCGCCACCGACGACCACCATGGGCGACGTTGGCCCCGTACGGGTGTAGTCGTCGCCATCGCGTCGTAGCTGCGTAAAAAAGAATCGTTCATTTTTGCAAGAGGCAGCGTCGAGTCTCTCGAGCGCGCTCTGGCGACCTGAAGAGCAGCGGTGGACCAGTGGACGCCGGAGTAGCAGTCCCAGCACGACTACTAGTACAATACTTTTGCTATATAGTAGTAGGGCAGGATGGTCCCAAGAGTCTTGGTCTTGAAGACGTGAAGGGTTCTACTGCAGCTATCCATGCGTGCGTGCATTTCTGATCACTCGATCGCAGTCGCGCTCTTTTGGTGGCCCCAACACAAGTCGATGCTGTCTGATGCTTCCTTCCCGTTTGCAGTGTTCACAACCGCTTCAAAGAAACGGAGCGCAGCTCATGACAATCTGTGCATCATGTAAACGTGTCGAATGCATTCATAGCTACAGGGGTGATCATCTATTACATGTCATTTCCATGACCGCGTCGGGTGCGTCGAGGGCACGAGCCGGATCGTGTTGGGCATGTCGTCGGTCGAGTACGCCGCCGACGCGTCGCGCGGTGACGAGTCGGCGCCCTGAATTGAGATCGTGTAGTTGGCGCCGGAGCTCTCCCAGTCGTGCTCGTGGGCCGTCGGGATGCCCGAGTACGAGACGTCGTCCGGCTTCGCCCACCCGCTCGCAAAGTTCCAGAGCATGAGCAGCAGACGCAAGAAGACGATCAGAACGATCGCGACGACGACGACGACAACCACATACGACAGCGTCTTCTGCGTCCCGACTTCCAACCCGAGCGGGGTGAGACCGGCGGCGACGCCATAAATGACAACCAAGAGCGCTTCCAAAACCAGTGTGCACCACAGCTGGATCGTGCACTGGAACGGTCGGACGACAACGATGATTACGACGTAGACCACCCGCAGCGCAATGAGCGCAATCAATGGCGCGGCGCTGGCCACGGGCACACTCGCGACAAGAACACCCGTCAGAAGCTGCACGAGTGCCGCAACGACAAAGAAAAGCCGGTGGCTGTACAAGTACGGCCCGTACACGACGCCCCACACGACGCGGACGTGCCACTTGGAGAGACCCGCCTCGGTCTTGCGGTGCACCGCAACCGCACCGGCGACAAGGACACCGACGAGAAGTGCCAACGTCACCATCGACAGCACGGCGTTCGTGTGCGGAAACCCAGTCGACGACGCGTCTTGCAGCACCTCGAACGTCGCGACCATCGAGAGCGGCAAGATCGCAAAGTAGACGACCGTGACGCACATGCCGAGGAGCCGGCGCGAGATCGACCGGAGACTCACACTGCGCTTGTGCGAGTCCGACGTCTCCGAGTGGAACGGGTTCCCGCGCTGCACCAAGCACTTGGCGACGACGGCCGTCACGATCACGACCAGCAGCAGCACCGCCAGCACGACCAGCACCGTCGCCCAGAGACGGAAGAACCAGTCCTTCTCGGCCACGTTCGCACGCAGCGAGAAATCAATGTACCCCGACGCGTCGTAGCCAGACGTCGACGCCAGTTGCCGGTGCGGCCCCAACTGCCGGTGGCTCACGAGCTGCACGGACGCTACGGTGCTCGTCGACGCCGACGACGCCGACGCCCGAATGAGAAAGTTGAGCCACGAGAGCGAGTCGAGAAAGTTCATGTAGAAGAGCTGCGGCACATTCGTGTTGTGGACCAGCGAGAGCACGCTGATGCCTTGGAGAAACCCGACAAACGTCGGCAGCTCCCATGCGTTGGGCGCGAACGCCCGCTCCATCGTTGCATCCGGTGCAATGTACGACGGGTTGATGGCCAGAAACTGAAAGAACGCCAGCGTCGCGACCGTCACGGCAACGACAGCGGCCGTCACATAGCGCACCGTGAGCTCGGACGTCGACTCGGTGCCGACCGTGGCCTTGGCCTTGAGCTCGGCAGTCGTGTCGCCTCCGGTGTTGCCGGCGCCGCGGTTGATGTTGCTGTGGTCGTTGGGCGGCACGGTTTGTTGGTCTTCGAGTACCGGTGCCGTCGTCGCGTTGCTTGACGGCGCTGTCGTTTGGCCAAAGAACTGGTTGTCGAGGTTCGTGGGCGCCGGCGTCTGCGTCTCGGGATTCTTGAGGAGGTTCTCGAGACTCGGATCGACAGTTGCTGGTGGCAGCGTCGTAATGTCGATGACGATCATTGTCGGTATCGGCGTCGTCTCGCTAGGATTTGACGACGGTGTCGGCTTCGTTGGCTCAGGAGCTAAAGTTGGTTCTGGTGTGGGCGGGGTAGATGGCTCCGATGTCGGACTGGGCTGAGGTGTTGGTGTGCCAGACGCATCCGATGTCGGGTCGGGCTTGGGCGTCGTTGATGGTGTTGGCGTCGGTGACGCCGACAGATCATCCGGCTTGGGCGTTGGCGTCGGAGATGCCGTTGGGTCCTCAGGCATGGGCGTCGGCGTCGGCGATGCAGTCGGGTCGTCAGGCTTGGGCGTCGTCGTTGGCGTTGGTGACGGCGTCGGCTCGATCGGGCCTGGGTGTCGTCGTTGGCGTCGGCGACGGTGACGGCTCGTCAGGCTTGGGCGTCGTCGTTGGCGTTGGTGACGTCGTCGGCTCATCGGGCTTGGGCGTCGTTGTTGGCGTCGGCGACGGTGACGGTGACGGCTCGTCAGGCTTGGGCGTCGTTGTTGGCGTCGGCGACGGTGACGGTGACGGCTCGTCAGGCTTGGGCGTCGTCGTTGGTGTCGGCGACGGCTCGTCTGGCTTGGTCGTCGTTGTTGGCGTTGGCGACGGTGACGGCTCATCGGGCTTGGGCGTTGCCGGTGCAGTCGTGTTGCCAATTGTTGGCGTAGGTGCTGGCGATGTTGAATTGTTGTCAGGCTTAGGCGTCGTAGTCGGTGCTGTTGTAATGCTTGGTGTCGTTGTTGGTGTAGTCGACGGGGCCGTTGTCGGAATCGGACTCAGCACCTGTGGGCTTGGCGCCACTGTCGCCACTGTCGGTGCTGTCGATGGCTCGAATGTCGGAACGGGTGTTTCCGAATCCAGTGTCGCGCGCACGGCGCCGTGGACGAGGTCACGGCCATCAACGGCCGCAACCGTGAGGAGACACAGCACGGCGACGGCCTTGAAGCGTGTGCTGGCAGGCATCGTCGTCACTTGCGAATGAACTCGACCGAATCGAAAATGCAAATTCACGTCTTGGGTTGCTGGATGTCCGTGATCGTGCGAGCGTCACGCACCAAAACGCTGTTTGCATTTGTTAAACGTGCCACGTCGCGGTCGAACCTGCCTTTAACCTCCCCAACCCGGCGTTTACCCGGGTCAAACCATGCCTAATTGACGTTTAACGCGATCGAGCAGACGTCAAAATTTTGGCCGCGACCACGTGGTATGGCGATCGTCCAGCACGTGGTTTCCAGCATCACCCGCCCACGTCGTGATTGGTCCGTCGGCGCGACAAGGACCGCGATCCGTCAAGGCCCAGTGCGTCCACGATGTGCTAAATGGCATGACAAGCCAAGGCAACGCCGCCGATGACGTAGACTCGAGGCTGCTCCTTCAGTGATAGTATAACGCCGGAAGCGTCGCCTCGATGGGCGGCTTGTACCGTGCACGACCACAACCCGTCGCAGAAACGACGGCTTCGTTTTCTGTGCATGGGTGTCAAAGTTCAAGGAATCGACAAGCGCTGGGACACGGTTGGGACGTTCTCGGTCGCTGAGGCTTGAAGGATTGTTGGGAGCTCAGAGCTGCTGGCTATCGCGTGCGCTGCAAGCTGCTAGTGTGCAGCAGCTCCGTGGTTATGAAAGGTTTTTGGTGTGCGATCCAACGGCTCGAGATGGCTCCGGACCGTCACCGACCCGACGCCATTGCACCTTCCGTCGTTGCGCAGCGTCCGCACCGTGATCGTCGATGGCATCGGAGGAAGCATCGTTTGCTGGTTCCATCAACGACAGACACTAAGACACATCAAGATACTAGCACCGACGGTACGTCGATGACTGTCCATTCCACGTGACTCGAAAGACAAACACTGTGTATGCGTCTCGATGGTGCTGCATACGCCACGTGCCACTCCCGTTGCATCTGGGAAAACAACAGCATGCAGTTGTGCTTGCTTTCACCACCGGCAACGGCGCGATCGCAGCGGATTTGACGGTTTGCACCGAGTCGCTGACGTGGGACTTATGCAACGCCAAGCGGCGGCTCTGCGGGACGTGCAGGACCTGCAACCGTATTTCGATCCCTATGTGCGTGACTGGCCAACTCCACCACAATGTCGCGCCTCGAGCGCTCAAAGCGATGCACATCGTCGACCCCACTGCGCGAGAAGAGCTATGGTCTCACGGTGCGCGATTCCGCTTGGACATCGACGCTCTTTGCTCAACTCGACCACAAAGTCCCATGCAAATTCCTCTGTTGCATTAACACCATAGATGCGCACGCCAACCCACACGGACTTCGTCGTGGCAGTACTAGTAGTGCGGAAACATACAAGGCCGACTACGCCCGGTGCTTGTCCGAGGCGAGTCGGATCGTATCGGGCACGTCATAGGCGTCGTCCGGGTCGTGCAACGGGTTGCTGCGCGGGTGCGACCCGGACGCGAGCGAGATCGTGTACTTGTCGGCGCCACTTTCCCACTCGTGTTCGTGGACGGTCGGCACGCCCGAGTAGTCGTCCTCGTCGTCGTGCTTGGCCCACCCGCTTGCAAAGTTCCAGAGCATGAGCAGCTGCCGCACAAAGACGCACACGACCATGGCGACAACGAGAACGATAATCACATACGACAGCGTCTTCTGCGTCCCAATCTCGATCGGCGTCGTCATTAAGCCGGCCGCGACACCGTAGACCACGACAAGGATGCATTCGACCGCGACGGTCACCGCAGCTGGATCGTGCACTGGAACGGTCGGACGACAACGATGATTACGACGTAGACCACCCGCAGCGCAATGAGCGCAATCAATGGCGCGGCGCTGGCCACGGTCACACTCGCGACAAGAACACCCGTCAGAAGCTGCACGAGTGCCGCAACGACAAAGAAAAGCCGGTGGCTGTACAAGTACGGCCCGTACACGACGCCCCACACGACGCGGACGTGCCACTTGGAGAGACCCGCCTCGGTCTTGCGGTGCACCGCAACCGCACCGGCGACAAGGACACCGACGAGAAGTGCCAACGTCACCATCGACAGCACGGCGTTCGTGTGCGGAAACCCAGTCGACGACGCGTCTTGCAGCACCTCGAACGTCGCGACCATCGAGAGCGGCAAGATCGCAAAGTGACGACCGTGACGCACATGCCGAGGAGCCGGCGCGAGATC